>NW_026907111.1:0-156996 GCF_033978795.1 Nerophis ophidion
TACATTTTTATTGCTTTTTTCGCATTATCTCAGGATTCTAAGAACATTATAGTCATATTGAGTAAAAAACTACTTTTGCATTTGCAACATTTAAAAAAGCATATGTTTCGAGTGAAACTCCCAATGATGCATTATTTCAGGCACTATTAGCCATTTTTCATGTGTGGTGTAGGAGTTATGTTTAAATAACTGTCATATTGAGTGTTACAGTATACAGTCATATTGAGTAAACCTCCTTTTTGTATTTGCAAACCATAGAAAACAACTGTATCTAGTTAAACTCACATGTTTTCAATATCACAGGCATTTTTAGACATTTTGCACGTTTGGATTAGGAATTATGTTGGAATACATTTTTATTGCTTTTTTCGCATTATCTCAGGATTCTAAGTACATTACTGTCAAATTTAGTAAAAAAATACTTTTGGTTTTTGCAAACCTTACCAAATGTTTTTTTTTCCAGTAAAACTCTCAAAGATACATTTCTTCAGGCATTATTAGACATTTTGCATTTCTACTTTTGGAGTTATGTATCAAAAACTGTCATTTTGAGTGTGACCAATATGAGGCCAGTAAAACCCAATTTTTGTATTTGTGATCCTTTCCAAAATACCTGATTCTGGTAAAACTCACATAAATTCAATATTACAGGCTTTTTTAGACAAATTTCATGCTTGGTTTTGGAGTTATGACTATAAACCTTTCTTATTTAGTATGACAGTAATACTGTTATATTGAATAAAAAAAACTAACATCTGTCTTTGCAAACCTTACAAAAGATCATTTTTCTAGTACAACTAACAAAAATACATATCTCTACGCATTATTAGATATTTTGCATCTGTTGTTTAGAAGTTATGTTTGAATACATTTTTATTTCTTTTTTCGCATTATATCAGGATTCTAAGAACATTATAGTCATATTGAGTAAAAAACTACTTTTTGCATTTGCAAGATTTAAAAAGCATATGTTTCGAGTGAAACTCCAATGATGCATTATTTCAGGCATTATTAGCCATTTTCATGTGTGGTGTAGGAGTTATGTTTAAATAACTGTCATATTGAGTGTTACAGTATACAGTCATATTGAGTAAAACCTCATTTTTGTATTTGCAAACCATAGAAAAACAACGGTATCTAGTTAAACTCACATGTTTTCAATATCACAGGCATTTTTAGACATTTTGCACGTTTGGATTAGGAATTATGTTGGAATACATTTTTATTGCTTTTTTCGCATTATCTCAGGATTCTAAGTACATTACTGTCAAATTTAGTAAAAAAATACTTTTGGTTTTTGCAAACCTTACCAAATGTTTTTTTTCCAGTAAAACTCTCAAAGATACATTTCTTCAGGCATTATTAGACATTTTGCATTTCTACTTTTGGAGTTATGCATCAAAAACTGTCATTTTGAGTGTGACCAATATGAGGCCAGTAAAACCCAATTTTGTATTTGTGATCCTTTCCAAAATACCTGATTCTGGTAAAACTCACATAAATTCAATATTACAGGCTTTTTTAGACAAATTTCATGTTTGGTTTTGGAGTTATGACTATAAACCTTTCTTATTTAGTATGACAGTAATACTGTTATATTGAATAAAAAAACTAACATCTGTCTTTGCAAACCTTACAAAGATAATTTTTCTAGTACAACTAACAAAAATACATATCTCTAGGCATTATTAGATATTTTGCATGTGTTGTTTAGAAGTTATGTTTGAATACATTTTTATTGATTTTTTCGCATTATCTCAGGATTCTAAGAACATTATAGTCATATTGAGTAAAAAACTACTTTTTGCATTTGCAAGATTTAAAAAAGCATATGTTTCGAGTGAAACTCCCAATGATGCATTATTTCAGGCACTATTAGCCATTTTTCATGTGTGGTGTAGGAGTTATGTTTAAATAACTGTCATATTGAGTGTTACAGTATACAGTCATATTGAGTAAAACCTCCTTTTTGTATTTGCAAACCATAGAAAAACAACTGTATCTAGTTAAACTCACATGTTTTCAATATCACAGGCATTTTTAGACATTTTGCACGTTTGGATTAGGAATTATGTTGGAATACATTTTTATTGCTTTTTTCGCATTATCTCAGGATTCTAAGTACATTACTGTCAAATTTAGTAAAAAAATACTTTTGGTTTTGCAAACCTTACCAAATGTTTTTTTTTCCAGTAAAACTCTCAAAGATACATTTCTTCAGGCATTATTAGACATTTTGCATTTCTACTTTTGGAGTTATGTATCAAAACTGTCATTTTGAGTGTGACCAATATGAGGCCAGTAAAACCCAATTTTTGTATTTGTGATCCTTTCCAAAATACCTGATTCTGGTAAAACTCACATAAATTCAATATTACAGGCTTTTTTAGACAAATTTCATGCTTGGTTTTGGAGTTATGACTATAAACCTTTCTTATTTAGTATGACAGTAATACTGTTATATTGAATAAAAAAACTAACATCTGTCTTTGCAAACCTTACAAAAGATCATTTTTCTAGTACAACTAACAAAAATACATATCTCTACGCATTATTAGATATTTTGCATCTGTTGTTTAGAAGTTATGTTTGAATACATTTTTTTGCTTTTTTTCGCATTATATCAGGATTCTAAGAACATTATAGTCATATTGAGTAAAAAACTACTTTTTGCATTTGCAAGATTTAAAAAAGCATATGTTTCGAGTGAAACTCCCAATGATGCATTATTTCAGGCATTATTAGCCATTTTTCATGTGTGGTGTAGGAGTTATGTTTAAATAACTGTCATATTGAGTGTTACAGTATACAGTCATATTGAGTAAAACCTCATTTTTGTATTTGCAAACCATAGAAAAACAACTGTATCTAGTTAAACTCACATGTTTTCAATATCACAGGCATTTTTAGACATTTTGCACGTTTGGATTAGGAATTATGTTGGAATACATTTTTATTGCTTTTTTCGCATTATCTCAGGATTCTAAGTACATTACTGTCAAATTTAGTAAAAAATACTTTTGGTTTTTGCAAACCTTACCAAATGTTTTTTTTCCAGTAAAACTCTCAAAGATACATTTATTCAGGCATTATTAGACATTTTGCATTTCTACTTTTGGAGTTATGCATCAAAAACTGTCATTTTGAGTGTGACCAATATGAGGCCAGTAAAACCCAATTTTTGTATTTGTGATCCTTTCAAAATACCTGATTCTGGTAAAACTCACATAAATTCAATATTACAGGCTTTTTTAGACAAATTCATGTTTAGTTTTGGAGTTATGACTATAAACCTTCTTATTTAGTATGACAGTAATACTGTTATATTGAATAAAAAAAACTAACATCTGTCTTTGCAAACCTTACAAAAGATCATTTTCTAGTACAACTAACAAAAATACATATCTCTACGCATTATTAGATATTTTGCATGTGTTGTTTAGAAGTTATGTTTGAATACATTTTTATTGCTTTTTTTCGCATTATCTCAGGATTCTAAGAACATTATAGTCATATTGAGTAAAAAACTACTTTTTGCATTTGCAAGATTTAAAAAAGCATATGTTTCGAGTGAAACTCCCAATGATGCATTATTTCAGGCATTATTAGCCATTTTTCATGTGTGGTGTAGGAGTTATGTTTAAATAACTGTCATATTGAGTGTTACAGTATACAGTCATATTGAGTACAACCTCATTTTTGTATTTGCAAACCATAGAAAAACAACTGTATCTAGTTAAACTCACATGTTTTCAATATCACAGGCATTTTTAGACATTTTGCATGTTTGGATTAGGAATTATGTTGGAATACATTTTTATTGCTTTTTTCGCATTATCTCAGGATTCTAAGTACATTACTGTCAAACTTAGTAAAAAAATACTTTTGGTTTTTGCAAACCTTACCAAATGTTAGTTTCCAGTAAAACTCTCAAAGATACATTTCTTCGGGCATTATTAGACATTTTGCATTTCTACTTTGGAGTTATGCATCAAAAACTGTGATTTTGACTGTGACCAATATGAGGCCAGTAAAACCCAATTTTTGTATTTGTGATCCTTTCCAAAATACCTGATTCTGGTAAAACTCACATAAATTCAATATTACAGGCTTTTTTAGACAAATTTCATGTTTGGTTTTGGAGTTATGACTATAAACCTTTCTTATTTAGTATGACAGTAATACTGTTATATTGAATAAAAAAAACTAACATCTGTCTATGCAAACCTTACAAAAGATCATTTTTCTAGTACAACTAACAAAAATACATATCTCTAGGCATTATTAGATATTTTGCATGTGTTGTTTAGAAGTTATGTTTGAATACATTTTTATTGCTTTTTTCGCATTATCTCAGGATTCTAAGAACATTATAGTCATATTGAGTAAAAAACTACTTTTTGCATTTGCAAGATTTAAAAAAGCATATGTTTCGAGTGAAACTCCCAATGATGCATTATTTCAGGCATTATTAGCCATTTTTCATGTGTGGTGTAGGAGTTATGTTTAAATAACTGTCATATTGAGTGTTACAGTATACAGTCATATTGAGTACAACCTCATTTTTGTATTTGCAAACCATAGAAAAACAACTGTATCTAGTTAAACTCACATGTTTTCAATATCACAGGCATTTTTAGACATTTTGCACGTTTGGATTAGGAATTATGTTGGAATACATTTTCATTGCTTTTTTCGCATTATCTCAGGATTCTAAGTACATTACTGTCAAATTTTCTAAAAAAAATACTTTTTGTTTTTGCAAACCTTACCAAATGTTAGTTTCCAGTAAAACTCTCAAAGATACATTTCGTCAGGCATTATTAGACATTTTGCATTTCTACTTTTGGAGTTATGTTTCAGAAACGGTCGTTTTGAGTGTGACCAATATGAGGCCAGTAAAACCCAATTTTTGTATTTGTGATCCTTTCCAAAATACCTGATTCTGGTAAAACTCACATAAATTCAATATTACAGGCTTTTTTAGACAAATTTCATGTTTGGTTTTGGAGTTATGACTATAAACCTTTCTTATTTAGTATGACAGTAATACTGTTATATTGAATAAAAAAACTAACATCTGTCTTTGCAAACCTTACAAAAGATAATTTTTCTAGTACAACTAACAAAAATACATATCTCTAGGCATTATTAGATATTTTGCATCTGTTGTTTAGAAGTTATGTTTGAATACATTTTTATTGCTTTTTTCGCATTATCTCAGGATTCTAAGAACATTATAGTCATATTGAGTAAAAAACTACTTTTTGCATTTGCAAGATTTAAAAATAGCATATGTTTCGAGTGAAACTCCCAATGATGCATTATTTCAGGCATTATTAGCCATTTTTCATGTGTGGTGTAGGAGTTATGTTTAAATAACTGTCATATTGAGTGTTACAGTATACAGTCATATTGAGTAAAACCTCATTTTTGTATTTGCAAACCATAGAAAAACAACTGTATCTAGTTAAACTCACATGTTTTCAATATCACAGGCATTTTTAGACATTTTGCACGTTTGGATTAGGAATTATGTTGGAATACATTTTTATTGCTTTTTTCGCATTATCTCAGGATTCTAAGTACATTACTGTCAAATTTAGTAAAAAAATACTTTTTGTTTTTGCAAACCTTACCAAATGTTAGTTTCCAGTAAAACTCTCAAAGATACATTTCTTCAGGCATTATTAGACTTTTTGCATTTCTACTTTTGGAGTTATGTATCAAAAACTGTCATTTTGAGTGTGACCAATATGAGGCCAGTAAAACCCAATTTTTGTATTTGTGATCCTTTCCAAAATACCCGATTGTGGTAAAACTCACATGAATTCAATATTACAGGCTTTTTTTAGACAAATTTCATGTTTGGTTTTGGAGTTATGACTATAAACCTTTCTTATTTAGTATGACAGTAATACTGTTATATTGAATAAAAAAACTAACATCTGTCTTTGCAAACCTTACAAAAGATAATTTTTCTAGTACAACTAACAAAAATACATATCTCTAGGCATTATTAGATATTTTGCATGTGTTGTTTAGAAGTTATGTTTGAATACATTTTTATTGCTTTTTTCGCATTATCTCAGGATTCTAAGAACATTATAGTCATATTGAGTAAAAAACTACTTTTTGCATTTGCAACATTTAAAAAAGCATATGTTTCGAGTGAAACTCCCAATGATGCATTATTTCAGGCACTATTAGCCATTTTTCATGTGTGGTGTAGGAGTTATGTTTAAATAACTGTCATATTGAGTGTTACAGTATACAGTCATATTGAGTAAAACCTCCTTTTTGTATTTGCAAACCATAGAAAAACAACTGTATCTAGTTAAACTCACATGTTTTCAATATCACAGGCATTTTTAGACATTTTGCACGTTTGGATTAGGAATTATGTTGGAATACATTTTTATTGCTTTTTTCGCATTATCTCAGGATTCTAAGTACATTACTGTCAAATTTAGTAAAAAAATACTTTTGGTTTTTGCAAACCTTACCAAATGTTTTTTTTTCCAGTAAAACTCTCAAAGATACATTTCTTCAGGCATTATTAGACATTTTGCATTTCTACTTTTGGAGTTATGTATCAAAAACTGTCATTTTGAGTGTGACCAATATGAGGCCAGTAAAACCCAATTTTTGTATTTGTGATCCTTTCCAAAATACCTGATTCTGGTAAAACTCACATAAATTCAATATTACAGGCTTTTTTAGACAAATTTCATGCTTGGTTTTGGAGTTATGACTATAAACCTTTCTTATTTAGTATGACAGTAATACTGTTATATTGAATAAAAAAAACTAACATCTGTCTTTGCAAACCTTACAAAAGATCATTTTTCTAGTACAACTAACAAAAATACATATCTCTACGCATTATTAGATATTTTGCATCTGTTGTTTAGAAGTTATGTTTGAATACATTTTTATTTCTTTTTTTCGCATTATATCAGGATTCTAAGAACATTATAGTCATATTGAGTAAAAAACTACTTTTTGCATTTGCAAGATTTAAAAAAGCATATGTTTCGAGTGAAACTCCCAATGATGCATTATTTCAGGCATTATTAGCCATTTTTCATGTGTGGTGTAGGAGTTATGTTTAAATAACTGTCATATTGAGTGTTACAGTATACAGTCATATTGAGTAAAACCTCATTTTTGTATTTGCAAACCATAGAAAAACAACTGTATCTAGTTAAACTCACATGTTTTCAATATCACAGGCATTTTTAGACATTTTGCACGTTTGGATTAGGAATTATGTTGGAATACATTTTTATTGCTTTTTTCGCATTATCTCAGGATTCTAAGTACATTACTGTCAAATTTAGTAAAAAAAATACTTTTGGTTTTTGCAAACCTTACCAAATGTTTTTTTTCCAGTAAAACTCTCAAAGATACATTTCTTCAGGCATTATTAGACATTTTGCATTTCTACTTTTGGAGTTATGCATCAAAAACTGTCATTTTGAGTGTGACCAATATGAGGCCAGTAAAACCCAATTTTTGTATTTGTGATCCTTTCCAAAATACCTGATTCTGGTAAAACTCACATAAATTCAATATTACAGGCTTTTTTAGACAAATTTCATGTTTGGTTTTGGAGTTATGACTATAAACCTTTCTTATTTAGTATGACAGTAATACTGTTATATTGAATAAAAAAAACTAACATCTGTCTTTGCAAACCTTACAAAAGATCATTTTTCTAGTACAACTAACAAAAATACATATCTCTACGCATTATTAGATATTTTACATGTGTTGTTTAGAAATTATGTTTGAATACATTTTTATTGCTTTTTTTCGCATTATCTCAGGATTCTAAGAACATTATAGTCATATTGAGTAAAAAACTACTTTTTGCATTTGCAAGATTTAAAAAAGCATATGTTTCGAGTGAAACTCCCAATGATGCATTATTTCAGGCATTAATAGCCATTTTTCATGTGTGGTGTAGGAGTTATGTTTAAATAACTGTCATATTGAGTGTTACAGTATACAGTCATATTGAGTAAAACCTCATTTTTGTATTTGCAAACCATAGAAAAACAACTGTATCTAGTTAAACTCACATGTTTTCAATATCACAGGCATTTTTAGACATTTTGCATGTTTGGATTAGGAATTATGTTGGAATACATTTTTATTGCTTTTTTCGCATTATCTCAGGATTCTAAGTACATTACTGTCAAACTTAGTAAAAAAATACTTTTGGTTTTTGCAAACCTTACCAAATGTTAGTTTCCAGTAAAACTCTCAAAGATACATTTCTTCGGGCATTATTAGACATTTTGCATTTCTACTTTTGGAGTTATGCATCAAAAACTGTGATTTTGACTGTGACCAATATGAGGCCAGTAAAACCCAATTTTTGTATTTGTGATCCTTTCCAAAATACCTGATTCTGGTAAAACTCACATAAATTCAATATTACAGGCTTTTTTAGACAAATTTCATGTTTGGTTTTGGAGTTATGACTATAACCTTTCTTATTTAGTATGACAGTAATACTGTTATATTGAATAAAAAAAACTAACATCTGTCTATGCAAACCTTACAAAAGATCATTTTTCTAGTACAACTAACAAAAATACATATCTCTAGGCATTATTAGATATTTTGCATGTGTTGTTTAGAAGTTATGTTTGAATACATTTTTATTGCTTTTTTCGCATTATCTCAGGATTCTAAGAACATTATAGTCATATTGAGTAAAAAACTACTTTTTGCATTTGCAAGATTTAAAAAAGCATATGTTTCGAGTGAAACTCCCAATGATGCATTATTTCAGGCATTATTAGCCATTTTTCATGTGTGGTGTAGGAGTTATGTTTAAATAACTGTGATATTGAGTGTTACAGTATACAGTCATATTGAGTAAAACCTCATTTTTGTATTTGCAAACCATAGAAAAACAACTGTATCTAGTTAAACTCACATGTTTTCAATATCACAGGCATTTTTAGACATTTTGCACGTTTGGATTAGGAATTATGTTGGGATACATTTTCATTGCTTTATCGCATTATCTCAGGATTCTAAGTACATTACTGTCAAATTTCTAAAAAAAAATACTTTTTGTTTTTGCAAACCTTACCAAATGTTAGTTTCCAGTAAAACTCTCAAAGATACATTTCGTCAGGCATTATTAGACATTTTGCATTTCTACTTTTGGAGTTATGTTTCAGAAACTGTCATTTTGAGTGTGACCAATATGAGGCCAGTAAAACCCAATTTTTGTATTTGTGATCCTTTCCAAATACCTGATTCTGGTAAAACTCACATAAATTCAATATTACAGCTTTTTAGACAAATTTCATGTTTGGTTTTGGAGTTATGACTATAAACCTTTCTTATTTAGTATGACAGTAATACTGTTATATTGATAAAAAAACTAACATCTGTCTTTGCAAACCTTACAAAAGATAATTTTTCTAGTACAACTAACAAAAATACATATCTCTAGGCATTATTAGATATTTTGCATGTGTTGTTTGGAAGTTATGTTTGAATATATTTTTATTGCTTTTTTCGCATTATCTCAGGATTCTAAGAACATTATAGTCATATTGAGTAAAAAACTACTTTTTGCATTTGCAAGATTTAAAAAAGCATATGTTTCGAGTGAAACTCCCAATGATGCATTATTTCAGGCACTATTAGCCATTTTTCATGTGTGGTGTAGGAGTTATGTTTAAATAACTGTCATATTGAGTGTTACAGTATACAGTCATATTGAGTAAAACCTCCTTTTTGTATTTGCAAACCATAGAAAAACAACTGTATCTAGTTAAACTCGCATGTTTTCAATATCACAGGCATTTTTAGACATTTTGCACGTTTGGATTAGGAATTATGTTGGGAATACATTTTTATTGCTTTTTTCGCATTATCTCAGGATTCTAAGTACATTACTGTCAAATTTAGTAAAAAAATACTTTTGGTTTTTGCAAACCTTACCAAATGTTTTTTTTTCCAGTAAAACTCTCAAAGATACATTTCTTCAGGCATTATTAGACATTTTGCATTTCTACTTCTGGAGTTATGTATCAAAAACTGTCATTTTGAGTGTGACCAATATGAGGCCAGTAAAACCCAATTTTTGTATTTGTGATCCTTTCCAAAATACATGATTCTGGTAAAACTCACATAAATTCAATATTACAGGCTTTTTTAGACACATTTCATGTTTGGTTTTGGAGTTATGACTATAAACCTTTCTTATTTAGTATGACAGTAATACTGTTATATTGAATAAAAAAACTAACATCTGTCTTTGCAACCTTACAAAAGATCATTTTTCTAGTACAACTAACAAAAATACATATCTCTAGGCATTATTAGATATTTTGCATGTGTTGTTTAGAAGTTATGTTTGAATACATTTTATTGCTTTTTTTCGCATTATCTCAGGATTCTAAGAACATTATAGTCATATTGAGTAAAAAACTACTTTTTGCATTTGCAAGATTTAAAAAAGCATATGTTTCGAGTGAAACTCCAATGATGCATTATTTCAGGCATTATTAGCCATTTTTCATGTGTGGTGTAGGAGTTATGTTTAAATAACTGTCATATTGAGTGTTACAGTATACAGTCATATTGAGTAAAACCTCATTTTTCTATTTGCAAGCCATAGAAAAACAACTGTATCTAGTTAAACTCACATGTTTTCAATATCACAGGCATTTTTAGACATTTTGCATGTTTGGATTAGGAATTATGTTGGAATACATTTTTGTTGCTTTTTTCGCATTATCTCAGGATTCTAAGTACATTACTGTCAAACTTAGTAAAAAAATACTTTTTGTTTTTGCAAACCTTACCAAATGTTAGTTTCCAGTAAAACTCTCAAAGATACATTCCTTCGGGCATTATTAGACATTTTGCATTTCTACTTTTGGAGTTATGCATGAAAAACTGTCATTTTGACTGTGACCAATATGAGGCCAGTAAAACCCAATTTTTGTATTTGTGATCCTTTCCAAAATACCTGATTCTGGTAAAACTCACATAAATTCAATATTACAGGCTTTTTTAGACAAATTTCATGTTTGGTTTTGGAGTTATGACTATAAACCTTTCTTATTTAGTATGACAGTAATACTGTTATATTGAATAAAAAAAACAAACATCTGTCTTTACAAACCTTACAAAAGATCATTTTTCTAGTACAACTAACAAAAATACATATCTCTAGGCATTATTAGATATTTTGCATGTGTTGTTTAGAAGTTATGTTTGAATACATTTTTATTGCTCTTTTCCCATTATCTCAGGATTCTAAGAACATTATAGTCATATTGAGTAAAAAACTACTTTTTGCATTTGCAAGATTTAAAAAAGCATATGTTTCGAGTGAAAGTCCCAATGATGCATAATTTCAGGCATTATTAGCCATTTTTCATGTGTGGTGTAGGAGTTATGTTTAAATAACTGTCATATTGAGTGTTACAGTATACAGTCATATTGAGTACAACCTCATTTTTGTATTTGCAAACCATAGAAAAACAACTGTATCTAGTTAAACTCACATGTTTTCAATATCACAGGCATTTTTAGACATTTTGCACGTTTGGATTAGGAATTATGTTGGAATACATTTTTATTGCTTTTTTCGCATTATCTCAGGATTCTAAGTACATTATTGTCAAATTTAGTAAAAAAATACTTTTTGTTTCTGCAAACCTTACCAAATGTTAGTTTCCAGTAAAACTCTCAAAGATACATTTCTTCAGGCATTATTAGACATTTTGCATTTCTACTTTTGGAGTTATGTTTCAGAAACTGTCCTTTTGAGTGTGACCAATATGAGGCCAGTAAAACCCAATTTTTGTATTTGTGATCCTTTCCAAAATACCCGATTCTGGTAAAACTCACATAAATTCAATATTACAGGCTTTTTTAGACAAATTTCATGTTTGGTTTTGGAGTTATGACTATAAACCTTTCTTATTTAGTATGACAGTAATACTGTTATATTGAATAAAAAAAACTAACAACTGTCTTTGCAAACCTTACAAAAGATCATTTTTCTAGTACAACTAACAAAAATACATATCTCTAGGCATTATTAGATATTTTGCATGTGTTGTTTAGAAGTTATGTTTGAAACAATTTTTATTGCTTTTTTCGCATTATCTCAGGATTCTAAGAACATTATAGTCATATTGAGTAAAAAACTACTTTTTGCATTTGCAAGATTTAAAAAAGCATATGTTTCGAGTGAAAGTCCCAATGATGCATAATTTCAGGCATTATTAGCCATTTTTCATGTGTGGTGTTGGAGTTATGTTTAAATAACTGTCATATTGAGTGTTACAGTATACAGTCATATTGAGTAAAACCTCATTTTTGTATTTGCAAACCATAGAAAAACAACTGTATCTAGTTAAACTCACATGTTTTCAATATCACAGGCATTTTTAGACATTTTACACGTTTGGATTAGGAATTATGTTGGAATACATTTTTATTGCTTTTTTCGCATTATCTCAGGATTCTAAGTACATTACTGTCAAATTTAGTTAAAAAAATACTTTTGGTTTTTGCAAACCTTACCAAATGTTAGTTTCCAGTAGAACTCTCAAAGATACATTTCTTCAGGCTTTTTTAGACATTTTGCATTTCTACTTTTGGAGTTATGTATCAAAAACTGTCATTTTGAGTGTGACCAATATGAGGCCAGTAAAACCCAATTTTTGTATTTGTGATCCTTTCCAAAATACCTGATTCCGGTAAAACTCACATAAATTCAATATTACAGGTTTTTTAAGACAAATTTCATGTTTGGTTTTGGAGTTATGACTATAAACCTTTCTTATTTAGTATGACAGTAATACTGTTATATTGAATAAAATACTAACGTCTAACTTTGCAAGCCTTACAAAAGATAATTTTTCCAGTACAACTAACAAAATACATATCTCTAGGCATTATTAGATATTTTGCATGTGTTGTTTAGAAGTTATGTTTGAATACATTTTTATTGCTTTTTTCGCATTATCTCAGGATTCTAAGAACATTATAGTCATATTGAGTAAAAAACTACTTTTTGCATTTGCAAGATTTAAAAAAGCGTATGTTTCGAGTGAAACTCCAATGATGCATTATTTCAGGCATTATTAGCCATTTTTCATGTGTGGTGTAGGAGTTATGTTTAAATAACTGTCATATTGAGTGTTACAGTATACAGTCATATTGAGTAAAACCTCCTTTTTGTATTTGCAAACCATAGAAAAACAACTGTATCTAGTTAAACTCACATGTTTTCAATATCACAGGCATTTTTAGACATTTTGCACGTTTGGATTAGGAATTATGTTGGAATACATTTTTATTGCTTTTTTCGCATTATCTCAGGATTCTAAGTACATTACTGTCAAATTTAGTAAAAAAATACTTTTTGTTTTTGCAAACCTTACCAAATGTTAGTTTCCAGTAAAACTCTCAAAGATACATTTCTTCAGGCATTATTAGACATTTATATTGAATAAAAAAAACTAACATCTGTCTTTGCAAACCTTACAAAAGATCATTTTTCTAGTACAACTAACAAAAATACATATCTCTAGGCATTATTAGATATTTTGCATGTGTTGTTTAGAAGTTATGTTTGAATACAATTTTATTGCTTTTTTCGCATTATCTCAGGATTCTAAGAACATTATAGTCATATTGAGTAAAAAACTACTTTTTGCATTTGCAAGATTTAAAAAAGCATATGTTTCGAGTGAAACTCCCAATGATGCATTATTTCAGGCATTATTAGCCGTTTTTCATGTGTGGTGTAGGAGTTATGTTTAAATAACTGTCATATTGAGTGTTACAGTATACAGTCATATTGAGTAAAACCTCATTTTTGTATTTGCAAACCATAGAAAAACAACTGTATCTAGTTAAACTCACATGTTTTCAATATCACAGTTATTTTTAGACATTTTGCACGTTTGGATTAGGAATTATGTTGGAATACATTTTCATTGCTTTTTTCGCATTATCTCAGGATTCTAAGTACATTACTGTCAAATTTTCTAAAAAAAATACTTTTTGTTTTTGCAAACCTTACCAAATGTTAGTTTCCAGTAAAACTCTCAAAGATACATTTCGTCAGGCATTATTAGACATTTTGCATTTCTACTTTTGGAGTTATGTTTCAGAAACTGTCATTTTGAGTGTGACCAATATGAGGCCAGTAAAACCCAATTTTTGTATTTGTGATCCTTTCCAAAATACCTGATTCTGGTAAAACTCACATAAATTCAATATTACAGGCTTTTTTAGACAAATTTCATGTTTGGTTTTGGAGTTATGACTATAAACCTTTCTTATTTAGTATGACAGTAATACTGTTATATTGAATAAAAAAACTAACATCCGTCTTTGCAAACCTTACAAAAGATAATTTTTCTAGTACAACTAACAAAAATACATATCTCTAGGCATTATTAGATATTTTGCATCTGTTGTTTAGAAGTTATGTTTGAATACATTTTTATTGCTTTTTTCGCATTATCTCAGGATTCTAAGAACATTATAGTCATATTGAGTAAAAAACTACTTTTTGCATTTGCAAGATTTAAAAATAGCATATGTTTCGAGTGAAACTCCCAATGATGCATTATTTCAGGCATTATTAGCCATTTTTCATGTGTGGTGTAGGAGTTATGTTTAAATAACTGTCATATTGAGTGTTACAGTATACAGTCATATTGAGTAAAACCTCATTTTTGTATTTGCAAACCATAGAAAAACAACTGTATCTAGTTAAACTCACATGTTTTCAATATCACAGGCATTTTTAGACATTTTGCACGTTTGGATTGGGAATTATGTTGGAATACATTTTTATTGCTTTTTTCGCATTATCTCAGGATTCTAAGTACATTACTGTCAAATTTAGTAAAAAAATACTTTTTGTTTTTGCAAACCTTACCAAATGTTAGTTTCCAGTAAAACTCTCAAAGATACATTTCTTCAGGCATTATTAGACATTTATATTGAATAAAAAAAACTAACATCTGTCTTTGCAAACCTTACAAAAGATTATTTTTCTAGTACAACTAACAAAAATACATATCTCTAGGCATTATTAGATATTTTGCATGTGTTGTTTAGAAGTTATGTTTGAATACAATTTTATTGCTTTTTTCGCATTATCTCAGGATTCTAAGAACATTATAGTCATATTGATTAAAAATCTACTTTTTGCATTTGCAAGATTTAAAAAAGCATATGTTTCGAGTGAAACTCCCAATGATGCATTATTTCAGGCATTATTAGCCGTTTTTCATGTGTGGTGTAGGAGTTATGTTTAAATAACTGTCATATTGAGTGTTACAGTATACAGTCATATTGAGTACAACCTCATTTTTGTATTTGCAAACCATAGAAAAACAACTGTATCTAGTTAAACTCACATGTTTTCAATATCACAGGCATTTTTAGACATTTTGCAGGTTTGGATTAGGAATTATGTTGGAATACATTTTTATTGCCTTTTTCGCATTATCTCAGGATTCTAAGTACATTACTGTCAAATTTAGTAAAAAATACTTTTGGTTTTTGCAAACCTTACCAAATGTTAGTTTCCAGTAACATTCTCAAAGATACATTTCTTCAGGCATTATTAGACATTTTGCATTTCTACTTTTGGAGTTATGTATCAAAAACTGTTATTTTGAGTTTGACCAATATGAGGCCAGTAAAACCCAATTTTTGTATTTGTGATCCTTTCCAAAATACCTGACTCTGGTAAAACTCACATTAATTCAATATTACATGTTTTTTTAGACAAATTTCATGTTTGGTTTTGGAGTTATGACTATAAACCTTTCTTATTTAGTATGACAGTAATACTGTTATATTGAATAAAAAAACTAACATCTGTCTTTGCAAACCTTACAAAAGATCATTTTTATAGTACAACTAACAAAAATACAAATCTCTAGGCATTATTAGATATTTTGCATGTGTTGTTTAGAAGTTATGTTTGAATACAATTTTATTGCTTTTTTCGCATTATCTCAGGATTCTAAGAACATTATAGTCATATTGAGTAAAAAAATACTTTTTGCATTTGCAAGATTTAAAAAAGCATATGTTTCGAGTGAAACTCCCAATGATGCATTATTTCAGGCATTATTAGCCATTTTTCATGTGTGGTGTAGGAGTTATGTTTAAATAACTGTCATATTGAGTGTTACAGTATACAGTCATATTGAGTACAACCTCATTTTTGTATTTGCAAACCATAGAAAAACAACTGTATCTAGTTAAACTCACATGTTTTCAATATCACAGGCATTTTTAGACATTTTGCAGGTTTGGATTAGGAATTATGTTGGAATACATTTTTATTGCTTTTTTCGCATTATCTCAGGATTCTAAGTACATTACTGTCAAATTTAGTAAAAAAATACTTTTGGTTTTTGCAAACTTTACCAAATGTTAGTTTCCAGTAACAATCTCAAAGATACATTTCTTCAGGCATTATTAGACATTTTGCATTTCTACTTTTGGAGTTATGTATCAAAAACTGTTATTTTGAGTTTGACCAATATGAGGCCAGTAAAACCCAATTTTTGTATTTGTGATCCTTTCCAAAATACCTGATTCTGGTAAAACTCACATTAATTCAATATTACAGGTTTTTTTAGACAAATTTCATGTTTGGTTTTGGATTTATGACTATAAACCTTTCTTATTTAGTATGACAGTAATACTGTTATATTGAATAAAAAAACTAACATCTGTCTTTGCAAACCTTACAAAAGATCATTTTTCTAGTACAACTAACAAAAATACATATCTCTAGGCGTTATTAGATATTTTGCATGTGTTGTTTAGAAGTTATGTTTGAATACATTTTTATTGCTTTTTTCGCATTATCTCAGGATTCTAAGAACATTACAGTCATATTGAGTAAAAAACTACTTTTTGCATTTGCAACATTTAAAAAAGCATATGTTTCGAGTGAAACTCCCAATGATGCATTATTTCAGGCATTATTAGCCATTTTTCATGTGTGGTGTAGGAGTTATGTTTAAATAACTGTCATATTGAGTGTTACAGTATACAGTCATATTGAGTAAAACCTCCTTTTTGTATTTGCAAACCATAGAAAAACAACTGCATCTAGTTAAACTCACATGTTTTCAATATCACAGGCATTTTTAGACATTTTGCACGTTTGGATTAGGAATTATGTTAGAATAGTTATTCATTGCTTTTTTCGCATTATCTCAGGATTCTAAGTACATTACTGTCAAATTTAGTAAAAAATTACTTTTGGTTTTTGCAAACCTTACCAAATGTTAGTTTCCAGTAAAACTCTCAAATATACATTTCTTCAGGCATTATTAGACATGTTGCATTTCTACTTTTGGAGTTATGTATCAAAAACTGTCATTTTGAGTTTGACCAATATGAGGCCAGTAAAACCCAATTTTTGTATTTGTGATCCTTTCCAAAATACCTGACTCTGGTAAAACTCACATTAATTCAATAATACAGGTTTTTTTAGACAAATTTCATGTTTGGTTTTGGAGTTATGAGTATAAACCTTTCTTATATAGTGTGACAGTAATACTGTTATATTGAATAAAAAAAACTAACATCTGTCTTTGCAAACCTTACAAAAGATCATTTTTCTAGTACAACTAACAAAAATACATATCTCTAGGCATTATTAGATATTTTGCATGTGTTGTTTAGAAGTTATGTTTGAATACAATTTCATTGCTTTTTTCGCATTATCTCAGGATTCTAAGAACATTATAGTCATATTGAGTAAAAAACTACTTTTTGCATTTGCAAGATTTAAAAAAGCATATGTTTCGAGTGAAACTCCCAATGATGCATTATTTCAGGCATTATTAGCCGTTTTTCATGTGTGGTGTAGGAGTTATGTTTAAATAACTGTCATATTGAGTGTTACAGTATACAGTCATATTGAGTACAACCTCATTTTTGTATTTGCAAACCATAGAAAAACAACTGTATCTAGTTAAACTCACATGTTTTCAATATCACAGGCATTTTTAGACATTTTGCAGGTTTGGATTAGGAATTATGTTGGAATACATTTTTATTGCCTTTTTCGCATTATCTCAGGATTCTAAGTACATTACTGTCAAATTTAGTAAAAAATACTTTTGGTTTTTGCAAACCTTACCAAATGTTAGTTTCCAGTAACATTCTCAAAGATACATTTCTTCAGGCATTATTAGACATTTTGCATTTCTACTTTTGGAGTTATGTATCAAAAACTGTTATTTTGAGTTTGACCAATATGAGGCCAGTAAAACCCAATTTTTGTATTTGTGATCCTTTCTAAAATACCTGACTCTGGTAAAACTCACATTAATTCAATATTACAGGTTTTTTTAGACAAATTTCATGTTTGGTTTTGGAGTTATGACTATAAACCTTTCTTATTTAGTATGACAGTAATACTGTTATATTGAATAAAAAAACTAACATCTGTCTTTGCAAACCTTACAAAAGATCATTTTTCTAGTACAACTAACAAAAATACATATCTCTAGGCATTATTAGATATTTTGCATGTGTTGTTTAGAAGTTATGTTTGAATACAATTTTATTGCTTTTTTCGCATTATCTCAGGATTCTAAGAACATTATAGTCATATTGAGTAAAAAACTACTTTTTGCATTTGCAAGATTTAAAAAAGCATATGTTTCGAGTGAAACTCCCAATGATGCATTATTTCAGGCATTATTAGCCATTTTTCATGTGTGGTGTAGGAGTTATGTTTAAATAACTGTCATATTGAGTGTTACAGTATACAGTCATATTGAGTACAACCTCATTTTTGTATTTGCAAACCATAGAAAAACAACTGTATCTAGTTAAACTCACATGTTTTCAATATCACAGGCATTTTTAGACATTTTGCAGGTTTGGATTAGGAATTATGTTGGAATACATTTTTATTGCTTTTTTCGCATTATCTCAGGATTCTAAGTACATTACTGTCAAATTTAGTAAAAAAATACTTTTGGTTTTTGCAAACCTTACCAAATGTTAGTTTCCAGTAGAACTCTCAAAGATACATTTCTTCACGCTTTTTTAGACATTTTGCATTTCTACTTTTGGAGTTATGTATCAAAAACTGTCATTTTGAGTGTGACCAATATGAGGCCCGTAAAACCCAATTTTTGTATTTGTGATCCTTTCCAAAATACATGATTCCGGTAAAACTCACATAAATTCAATATTACAGGTTTTTTAAGACAAATTTCATGTTTGGTTTTGGAGTTATGACTATAAACCTTTCTTATTTAGTATGACAGTAATACTGTTATATTGAATAAAATACTAACGTCTAACTTTGCAAGCCTTACAAAAGATAATTTTTCCAGTACAACTAACAAAATACATATCTCTAGGCATTATTAGATATTTTGCATGTGTTGTTTAGAAGTTATGTTTGAATACATTTGTATTGCTTTTTTCAAATTATCTCAGGATTCTAAGAACATTATAGTCATATTGAGTAAAAAACTACTTTTTGCATTTGCAAGATTTAAAAAAGCATATGTTTCGAGTGAAACTCCCAATGATGCATTATTTCAGGCATTATTAGCCATTTTTCATGTGTGGTGTAGGAGTTATGTTTAAATAACTGTCATATTGAGTGTTACAGTATACAGTCATATTGAGTAAAACCTCCTTTTTGTATTTGCAAACCATAGAAAAACAACTGTATCTAGTTAAACTCACATGTTTTCAATATCACAGGCATTTTTAGACATTTTGCACGTTTGGATTAGGAATTATGTTGGAATACATTTTTATTGCTTTTTTCGCATTATCTCAGGATTCTAAGTACATTACTGTCAAATTTAGTAAAAAAATACTTTTTGTTTTTGCAAACCTTACCAAATGTTAGTTTCCAGTAAAACTCTCAAAGATACATTTCTTCAGGCATTATTAGACATTTATATTGAATAAAAAAAACTAACATCTGTCTTTGCAAACCTTACAAAAGATCATTTTTCTAGTACAACTAACAAAAATACATATCTCTAGGCATTATTAGATATTTTGCATGTGTTGTTTAGAAGTTATGTTTGAATACAATTTTATTGCTTTTTTCGCATTATCTCAGGATTCTAAGAACATTATAGTCATATTGAGTAAAAAACTACTTTTTGCATTTGCAAGATTTAAAAAAGCATATGTTTCGAGTGAAACTCCCAATGATGCATTATTTCAGGCATTATTAGCCGTTTTTCATGTGTGGTTTAGGAGTTATGTTTAAATAACTGTCATATTGAGTGTTACAGTATACAGTCATATTGAGTAAAACCTCCTTTTTGTATTTGCAAACCATAGAAAAACAACTGCATCTAGTTAAACTCACATGTTTTCAATATCACAGGCATTTTTAGACATTTTGCACGTTTGGATTAGGAATTATGTTAGAATAGTTGTTCATTGCTTTTTTCGCATTATCTCAGGATTCTAAGTACATTACTGTCAAATTTAGTAAAAAATTACTTTTGGTTTTTGCAAACCTTACCAAATGTTAGTTTCCAGTAAAACTCTCAAATATACATTTCTTCAGGCATTATTAGACATGTTGCATTTCTACTTTTGGAGTTATGTATCAAAAACTGTCATTTTGAGTTTGACCAATATGAGGCCAGTAAAACCCAATTTTTGTATTTGTGATCCTTTCCAAAATACCTGACTCTGGTAAAACTCACATTAATTCAATAATACAGGTTTTTTTAGACAAATTTCATGTTTGGTTTTGGAGTTATGACTATAAACCTTTCTTATATAGTGTGACAGTAATACTGTTATATTGAATAAAAAAAACTAACATCTGTCTTTGAAACCTTACAAAAGATCATTTTTCTAGTACAACCAACAAAAATACATATCTCTAGGCATTATTAGATATTTTGCATGTGTTGTTTAGAAGTTATGTTTGAATACAATTTCATTGCTTTTTTCG
The DNA here is from genome assembly GCF_033978795.1 of Nerophis ophidion. NCBI lineage: Eukaryota > Metazoa > Chordata > Actinopteri > Syngnathiformes > Syngnathidae > Nerophis > Nerophis ophidion. The sequence continues at coordinate 21,005 of NW_026907111.1, forward strand.
CATTATCTCAGGATTCTAAGAACATTATAGTCATATTGAGTAAAAAACTACTTTTTGCATTTGCAAGATTTAAAAAAGCATATGTTTCGAGTGAAACTCCCAATGATGCATTATTTCAGGCATTATTAGCAATTTTTCATGTGTGGTGTAGGAGTTATGTTTAAATAACTGTCATATTGAGTGTTACAGTATACAGTCATATTGAGTACAACCTCATTTTTGTATTTGCAAACCATAGAAAAACAACTGTATCTAGTTAAACTCACATGTTTTCAATATCACAGGCATTTTTAGACATTTTGCAGGTTTGGATTAGGAATTATGTTGGAATACATTTTTATTGCCTTTTTCGCATTATCTCAGGATTCTAAGTACATTACTGTCAAATTTAGTAAAAAATACTTTTGGTTTTTGCAAACCTTACCAAATGTTAGTTTCCAGTAACATTCTCAAAGATACATTTCTTCAGGAATTATTAGACATTTTGCATTTCTACTTTTGGAGTTATGTATCAAAAACTGTTATTTTGAGTTTGACCAATATGAGGCCAGTAAAACCCAATTTTTGTATTTGTGATCCTTTCCAAAATACCTGACTCTGGTAAAACTCACATTAATTCAATATTACAGGTTTTTTTAGACAAATTTCATGTTTGGTTTTGGAGTTATGACTATAAACCTTTCTTATTTAGTATGACAGTAATACTGTTATATTGAATAAAAAAACTAACATCTGTCTTTGCAAACCTTACACAAGATCATTTTTCTAGTACAACTAACAAAAATACATATCTCTAGGCATTATTAAATATTTTGCATGTGTTGTTTAGAAGTTATGTTTGAATACAATTTTATTGCTTTTTTCGCATTATCTCAGGATTCTAAGAACATTATAGTCATATTGAGTAAAAAACTAGTTTTTGCATTTGCAAAATTTAAAAAAGCATATGTTTCGAGTGAAACTCCCAATGATGCATTATTTCAGGCATTATTAGCCATTTTTCATGTGTGGTGTAGGAGTTATGTTTAAATAACTGTCCTATTGAGTGTTACAGTATACAGTCATATTGAGTACAACCTCATTTTTGTATTTGCAAACCATAGAAAAACAACTGTATCTAGTTAAACTCACATGTTTTCAATATCAAAGGCATTTTTAGACATTTTGCAGGTTTGGATTAGGAATTATGTTGGAATACATTTTTATTGCTTTTTTCGCATTATCTCAGGATTCTAAGTACATTACTGTCAAATTTAGTAAAAAAATACTTTTGGTTTTTGCAAACCTTACCAATTGTTGGTTTCCAGTAACAATCTCAAAGATACATTTCTTCAGGCATTATTAGACATTTTGCATTTCTACTTTTGGAGTTATGTATCAAAAACTGTTATTTTGAGTTTGACCAATATGAGGCCAGTAAAACCCAATTTTTGTATTTGTGATCCTTTCCAAAATACACGATTCTGGTAAAACTCACATAAATTCAATATTACAGGCTTTTTTAGACAAATTTCATGTTTGGTTTTGGAGTTATGACTATAAACCTTTCTTATTTAGTATGACAGTAATACTGTTATATTGAATAAAAAAACTAACATCTGTCTTTGCAAACCTTACAAAAGATCATTTTTCTAGTACAACTAACAAAAATACATATCTCTAGGCATTATTTGATATTTTGCATGTGTAGTTTAGAAGTTATGTTTGAATACATTTTTATTGCTTTTTTCGCATTATCTCAGGATTCTAAGAACATTATAGTCATATTGAGTAAAAAACTACTTTTTGCATTTGCAAGATTTAAAAAAGCATATGTTTCGAGTGAAACTCCCAATGATGCATTATTTCAGACATTATTAGCCATTTTTCATGTGTGGTGTAGGAGTTATGTTTAAATAACTGTCATATTGAGTGTTACAGTATACAGTCATATTGAGTAAAACCTCATTTTTGTATTTGCAAACCATAGAAAAACAATTGTATCTAGTTAAACTCACATGTTTTCAATATCACAGGCATTTTTAGACATTTTGCAGGTTTGGATTAGGAATTATGTTGGAATACATTTTTATTGCTTTTTTCGCATTATCTCAGGATTCTAAGTACATTACTGTCAAATTTAGTAAAAAAACACTTTTGGTTTTTGCAAACCTTACCAAATGTTAGTTTCCAGTAGAACTCTCAAAGATACATTCCTTCGGGCATTATTAGACATTTTGCATTTCTACTTTTGGAGTAATGCATCAAAAACTGTCATTTTGAGTGTGACCAATATGAGGCCAGTAAAACCCAATTTTTGTATTTGTAATACCTTTCCAAAATACCCGATTCTGGTAAAACTCACATAAATTCAATATTACAGGCTTTTTTACACAAATTTCATGTTTGGTTTTGGAGTTATGACTATAAACCTTTCTTATTTAGTATGACAGTAATACTGTTATATTGAATAAAAAAACTAACATCTGTCTTTGCAAACCTTACAAAAGATCATTTTTCTAGTACAACTAACAAAAATCCATATCTCTAGGCATTATTAGATATTTTGCATGTGTTGTTTAGAAGTTATGTTTGAATACAATTTTATTGCTTTTTTCGCATTATCTCAGGAATCTAAGAACATTATAGTCATATTGAGTAAAAAACTACTTTTTGCATTTGCAAGATTTAAAAAAGCATATGTTTCGAGTGAAACTCCCAATGATGCATTATTTCAGGCATTATTAGCAATTTTTCATGTGTGGTGTAGGAGTTATGTTTAAATAACTGTCATATTGAGTGTTACAGTATACAGTCATATTGAGTAAAACCTCATTTTTGTATTTGCAAACCATAGAAAAACAACTGTATCTAGTTAAACTCACATGTTTTCAATACCACAGGCATTTTTAGACATTTTGCACGTTCTGATTAGGAATTATGTTGGAATACATTTTTATTGCTTTTTTCGCATTATCTCAGGATTCTAAGTACATTACTGTCAAATTTAGTAAAAAAATACTTTTGGTTTTTGCAAACCTTACCAAATGTTTTTTTCCAGTAAAACTCTCAAAGATACATTTCTTCAGGCATTATTAGACATTTTGCATTTCTACTTTTGGAGTTATGTATCAAAAACTGTCATTTTGAGTGTGACCAATATGAGGCCAGTAAAACCCAATTTTTGTATTTGTGATCCTTTCCAAAATACCTGATTCTGGTAAAACTCACATAAATTCAATATTACAGGTTTTTTAAGACAAATTTCATGTTTGGTTTTGGAGTTATGACTATAAACCTTTCTTATTTAGTTTGACAGTAATACTGTTATATTGAATAAAAAACTAACGTCTAACTTTGCAAGCCTTACAAAAGATAATTTTTCTAGTACAACTAACAAAAATACATATCTCTAGGCATTATTAGATATTTTGCATGTGTTGTTTAGAAGTTATGTTTGAATACAATTTCATTGCTTTTTTCGCATTATCTCAGGATTCTAAGAACATTATAGTCATATTGAGTAAAAAACTACTTTTTGCATTTGCAAGATTTAAAAAAGCATATGTTTCGAGTGAAACTCCCAATGATGCATTATTTCAGGCATTATTAGCAATTTTTCATGTGTGGTGTAGGAGTTATGTTTAAATAACTGTCATATTGAGTGTTACAGTATACAGTCATATTGAGTACAACCTCATTTTTGTATTTGCAAACCATAGAAAAACAACTGTATCTAGTTAAACTCACATGTTTTCAATATCACAGGCATTTTTAGACATTTTGCAGGTTTGGATTAGGAATTATGTTGGAATACATTTTTATTGCCTTTTTCGCATTATCTCAGGATTCTAAGTACATTACTGTCAAATTTAGTAAAAAATACTTTTGGTTTTTGCAAACCTTACCAAATGTTAGTTTCCAGTAACATTCTCAAAGATACATTTCTTCAGGAATTATTAGACATTTTGCATTTCTACTTTTGGAGTTATGTATCAAAAACTGTTATTTTGAGTTTGACCAATATGAGGCCAGTAAAACCCAATTTTTGTATTTGTGATCCTTTCCAAAATACCTGACTCTGGTAAAACTCACATTAATTCAATATTACAGGTTTTTTTAGACAAATTTCATGTTTGGTTTTGGAGTTATGACTATAAACCTTTCTTATTTAGTATGACAGTAATACTGTTATATTGAATAAAAAAACTAACATCTGTCTTTGCAAACCTTACACAAGATCATTTTTCTAGTACAACTAACAAAAATACATATCTCTAGGCATTATTAAATATTTTGCATGTGTTGTTTAGAAGTTATGTTTGAATACAATTTTATTGCTTTTTTCGCATTATCTCAGGATTCTAAGAACATTATAGTCATATTGAGTAAAAAACTAGTTTTTGCATTTGCAAAATTTAAAAAAGCATATGTTTCGAGTGAAACTCCCAATGATGCATTATTTCAGGCATTATTAGCCATTTTTCATGTGTGGTGTAGGAGTTATGTTTAAATAACTGTCCTATTGAGTGTTACAGTATACAGTCATATTGAGTACAACCTCATTTTTGTATTTGCAAACCATAGAAAAACAACTGTATCTAGTTAAACTCACATGTTTTCAATATCAAAGGCATTTTTAGACATTTTGCAGGTTTGGATTAGGAATTATGTTGGAATACATTTTTATTGCTTTTTTCGCATTATCTCAGGATTCTAAGTACATTACTGTCAAATTTAGTAAAAAAATACTTTTGGTTTTTGCAAACCTTACCAATTGTTGGTTTCCAGTAACAATCTCAAAGATACATTTCTTCAGGCATTATTAGACATTTTGCATTTCTACTTTTGGAGTTATGTATCAAAAACTGTTATTTTGAGTTTGACCAATATGAGGCCAGTAAAACCCAATTTTTGTATTTGTGATCCTTTCCAAAATACACGATTCTGGTAAAACTCACATAAATTCAATATTACAGGCTTTTTTAGACAAATTTCATGTTTGGTTTTGGAGTTATGACTATAAACCTTTCTTATTTAGTATGACAGTAATACTGTTATATTGAATAAAAAAACTAACATCTGTCTTTGCAAACCTTACAAAAGATCATTTTTCTAGTACAACTAACAAAAATACATATCTCTAGGCATTATTTGATATTTTGCATGTGTAGTTTAGAAGTTATGTTTGAATACATTTTTATTGCTTTTTTCGCATTATCTCAGGATTCTAAGAACATTATAGTCATATTGAGTAAAAAACTACTTTTTGCATTTGCAAGATTTAAAAAAGCATATGTTTCGAGTGAAACTCCCAATGATGCATTATTTCAGACATTATTAGCCATTTTTCATGTGTGGTGTAGGAGTTATGTTTAAATAACTGTCATATTGAGTGTTACAGTATACAGTCATATTGAGTAAAACCTCATTTTTGTATTTGCAAACCATAGAAAAACAATTGTATCTAGTTAAACTCACATGTTTTCAATATCACAGGCATTTTTAGACATTTTGCAGGTTTGGATTAGGAATTATGTTGGAATACATTTTTATTGCTTTTTTCGCATTATCTCAGGATTCTAAGTACATTACTGTCAAATTTAGTAAAAAAACACTTTTGGTTTTTGCAAACCTTACCAAATGTTAGTTTCCAGTAGAACTCTCAAAGATACATTCCTTCGGGCATTATTAGACATTTTGCATTTCTACTTTTGGAGTAATGCATCAAAAACTGTCATTTTGAGTGTGACCAATATGAGGCCAGTAAAACCCAATTTTTGTATTTGTAATACCTTTCCAAAATACCCGATTCTGGTAAAACTCACATAAATTCAATATTACAGGCTTTTTTACACAAATTTCATGTTTGGTTTTGGAGTTATGACTATAAACCTTTCTTATTTAGTATGACAGTAATACTGTTATATTGAATAAAAAAACTAACATCTGTCTTTGCAAACCTTACAAAAGATCATTTTTCTAGTACAACTAACAAAAATCCATATCTCTAGGCATTATTAGATATTTTGCATGTGTTGTTTAGAAGTTATGTTTGAATACAATTTTATTGCTTTTTTCGCATTATCTCAGGAATCTAAGAACATTATAGTCATATTGAGTAAAAAACTACTTTTTGCATTTGCAAGATTTAAAAAAGCATATGTTTCGAGTGAAACTCCCAATGATGCATTATTTCAGGCATTATTAGCAATTTTTCATGTGTGGTGTAGGAGTTATGTTTAAATAACTGTCATATTGAGTGTTACAGTATACAGTCATATTGAGTAAAACCTCATTTTTGTATTTGCAAACCATAGAAAAACAACTGTATCTAGTTAAACTCACATGTTTTCAATACCACAGGCATTTTTAGACATTTTGCACGTTCTGATTAGGAATTATGTTGGAATACATTTTTATTGCTTTTTTCGCATTATCTCAGGATTCTAAGTACATTACTGTCAAATTTAGTAAAAAAATACTTTTGGTTTTTGCAAACCTTACCAAATGTTTTTTTCCAGTAAAACTCTCAAAGATACATTTCTTCAGGCATTATTAGACATTTTGCATTTCTACTTTTGGAGTTATGTATCAAAAACTGTCATTTTGAGTGTGACCAATATGAGGCCAGTAAAACCCAATTTTTGTATTTGTGATCCTTTCCAAAATACCTGATTCTGGTAAAACTCACATAAATTCAATATTACAGGTTTTTTAAGACAAATTTCATGTTTGGTTTTGGAGTTATGACTATAAACCTTTCTTATTTAGTTTGACAGTAATACTGTTATATTGAATAAAAAACTAACGTCTAACTTTGCAAGCCTTACAAAAGATAATTTTTCTAGTACAACTAACAAAAATACATATCTCTAGGCATTATTAGATATTTTGCATGTGTTGTTTAGAAGTTATGTTTGAATACATTTTTATTGCTTTTTTCGCATTATCTCAGGATTCTAAGAACATTATAGTCATATTGAGTAAAAAACTACTTTTTGCATTTGCAAGATTTAAAAAAGCATATGTTTCGAGTGAAACTCCCAATGATGCATTATTTCAGGCATTATTAGCCATTTTTCATGTGTGGTGTAGGAGTTATGTTTAAATAACTGTCATATTGAGTGTTACAGTATACAGTCATATTGAGTAAAACCTCCTTTTTGTATTTGCAAACCATAGAAAAACAACTGTATCTAGTTAAACTCACATGTTTTCAATATCACAGGCATTTTTAGACATTTTGCACGTTTGGATTAGGAATTATGTTGGAATACATTTTTATTGCTTTTTTCGCATTATCTCAGGATTCTAAGTACATTACTGTCAAATTTAGTAAAAAAAATACTTTTGGTTTTTGCAAACCTTACCAAATGTTAGTTTCCAGTAAAACTCTCAAAGATACATTTCTTCAGGCATTATTAGATATTTTGCATTTCTACTTTTGGAGTTATGTTTCAGAAACTGTCCTTTTGAGTATGACCAATATGAGGCCAGTAAAACCCCATTTTTGTATTTGTGATCCTTTCCAAAATACCTGATTCTGGTAAAACTCACATAAATTCAATATTACAGGCTTTTTAGACAAATTTCATGTTTGGTTTTGGAGTTATGACTATAAACCTTTCTTATTTAGTATGACAGTAATACTGTTATATTGAATAAAAAACTAACATCTGTCTTTGCAAACCTTACAAAAGATCATTTTTCTAGTACAACTAACAAAAATACATATCTCTAGGCATTATTAGATATTTTGCATGTGTTGTTTAGAAGTTATGTTTGAATACATTTGTATTGCTTTTTTCGCATTATCTCAGGATTCTAAGAACATTATAGTCATATTGAGTAAAAACTACTTTTTGCATTTGCAAGATTTAAAAAAGCATATGTTTCGAGTGAAACTCCCAATGATGCATTATTTCAGACATTATTAGCCATTTTTCATGTGTGGTGTAGGAGTTATGTTTAAATAACTGTCATATTGAGTGTTACAGTATACAGTCATATTGAGTAAAACCTCATTTTTGTATTTGCAAACCATAGAAAAACAACTGTATCTAGTTAAACTCACATGTTTTCAATATCACAGGCATTTTTAGACATTTTGCAGGTTTGGATTAGGAATTATGTTGGAATACATTTTTATTGCTTTTTTCGCATTATCTCAGGATTCTAAGTACATTACTGTCAAATTTAGTAAAAAAATACTTTTGGTTTTTGCAAACCTTACCAAATGTTAGTTTCCAGTAAAACTCTCAAAGATACATTTCTTCAGGCATTATTAGACATTTTGCATTTCTACTTTTGGAGTTATGTTTCAGAAACTGTCCTTTTGAGTGTGACCAATATGAGGCCAGTAAAACCCAATTTTTGTATTTGTGATCCTTTCCAAAATACACGATTCTGGTAAAACTCACATAAATTCAATATTACAGGCTTTTTTAGACAAATTTCATGTTTGGTTTTGGAGTTATGACTATAAACCTTTCTTATTTAGTATGACAGTAATACTGTTATATTGAATAAAAAAAACTAACATCTGTCTTTGCAAACCTTACAAAAGATCATTTTTCTAGTACAACTAACAAAAATACATATCTCTAGGCATTATTAGATATTTTGCATGTGTAGTTTAGAAGTTATGTTTGAATACATTTTTATTGCTTTTTTCGCATTATCTCAGGATTCTAAGAACATTATAGTCATATTGAGTAAAAAACTACTTTTTGCATTTGCAAGATTTAAAAAAGCATATGTTTCGAGTGAAACTCCCAATGATGCATTATTTCAGACATTATTAGCCATTTTTCATGTGTGGTGTAGGAGTTATGTTTAAATAACTGTCATATTGAGTGTTACAGTATACAGTCATATTGAGTAAAACCTCATTTTTGTATTTGCAAACCATAGAAAAACAACTGTATCTAGTTAAACTCACATGTTTTCAATATCACAGGCATTTTTAGACATTTTGCAGGTTTGGATTAGGAATTATGTTGGAATACATTTTTATTTCTTTTTTCGCATTATCTCAGGATTCTAAGTACATTACTGTCAAATTTAGTAAAAAAAATACTTTTGGTTTTTGCAAACCTTACCAAATGTTAGTTTCCAGTAGAACTCTCAAAGATACATTCCTTCGGGCATTATTAGACATTTTGCATTTCTACTTTTGGAGTAATGCATCAAAAACTGTCATTTTGAGTGTGACCAATATGAGGCCAGTAAAACCCAATTTTTGTATTTGTAATACCTTTCCAAAATACCCGATTCTGGTAAAACTCACATAAATTCAATATTACAGGCTTTTTTACACAAATTTCATGTTTGGTTTTGGAGTTATGACTATAAACCTTTCTTATTTAGTATGACAGTAATACTGTTATATTGAATAAAAAAACTAACATCTGTCTTTGCAAACCTTACAAAAGATCATTTTTCTAGTACAACTAACAAAAATCCATATCTCTAGGCATTATTAGATATTTTGCATGTGTTGTTTAGAAGTTATGTTTGAATACAATTTTATTGCTTTTTTCGCATTATCTCAGGAATCTAAGAACATTATAGTCATATTGAGTAAAAAACTACTTTTTGCATTTGCAAGATTTAAAAAAGCATATGTTTCGAGTGAAACTCCCAATGATGCATTATTTCAGGCATTATTAGCAATTTTTCATGTGTGGTGTAGGAGTTATGTTTAAATAACTGTCATATTGAGTGTTACAGTATACAGTCATATTGAGTAAAACCTCATTTTTTATTTGCAAACCATAGAAAAACAACTGTATCTAGTTAAACTCACATGTTTTCAATACCACAGGCATTTTTAGACATTTTGCACGTTCTGATTAGGAATTATGTTGGAATACATTTTTATTGCTTTTTTCGCATTATCTCAGGATTCTAAGTACATTACTGTCAAATTTAGTAAAAAAATACTTTTGGTTTTTGCAAACCTTACCAAATGTTAGTTTCCAGTAGAACTCTCAAAGATACATTCCTTCGGGCATTATTAGACATTTTGCATTTCTACTTTTGGAGTAATGCATCAAAAACTGTCATTTTGAGTGTGACCAATATGAGGCCAGTAAAACCCAATTTTTGTATTTGTGATCCTTTCCAAAATACCTGATTCCGGTAAAACTCACATAAATTCAATATTACAGGTTTTTTAAGACAAATTTCATGTTTGGTTTTGGAGTTATGACTATAAACCTTTCTTATTTAGTATGACAGTAATACTGTTATATTGAATAAAATACTAACGTCTAACTTTGCAAGCCTTACAAAAGATCATTTTTCCAGTACAACTAACAAAATACATATCTCTAGGCATTATTAGATATTTTGCATGTGTTGTTTAGAAGTTATGTTTGAATACATTTTTATTGCTTTTTTCAAATTATCTCAGGATTCTAAGAACATTATAGTCATATTGAGTAAAAAACTACTTTTTGCATTTGCAAGATTTAAAAAAGCATATGTTTCGAGTGAAACTCCCAATGATGCATTATTTCAGGCATTATTAGCCATTTTTCATGTGTGGTGTAGGAGTTATGTTTAAATAACTGTCATATTGAGTGTTACAGTATAGAGTCATATTGAGTAAAACCTCCTTTTTGTATTTGCAAACCATAGAAAAACAACTGTATCTAGTTAAACTCACATGTTTTCAATATCACAGGCATTTTTAGACATTTTGCACGTTTGGATTAGGAATTATGTTGGAATACATTTTTATTGCTTTTTTCGCATTATCTCAGGATTCTAAGTACATTACTGTCAAATTTAGTAAAAAAATACTTTTTGTTTTTGCAAACCTTACCAAATGTTAGTTTCCAGTAAAACTCTCAAAGATACATTTCTTCAGGCATTATTAGACATTTATATTGAATAAAAAAAACTAACATCTGTCTTTGCAAACCTTACAAAAGATCATTTTTCTAGTACAACTAACAAAAATACATATCTCTAGGCATTATTAGATATTTTGCATGTGTTGTTTAGAAGTTATGTTTGAATACAATTTTATTGCTTTTTTCGCATTATCTCAGGATTCTAAGAACATTATAGTCATATTGAGTAAAAAACTACTTTTTGCATTTGCAAGATTTAAAAAAGCATATGTTTCGAGTGAAACTCCCAATGATGCATTATTTCAGGCATTATTAGCCGTTTTTCATGTGTGGTGTAGGAGTTATGTTTAAATAACTGTCATATTGAGTGTTACAGTATACAGTCATATTGAGTACAACCTCATTTTTGTATTTGCAAACCATAGAAAAACAACTGTATCTAGTTAAACTCACATGTTTTCAATATCACAGGCATTTTTAGACATTTTGCACGTTTGGATTAGGAATTATGTTGGAATACATTTTTATTGCTTTTTTCGCATTATCTCAGGATTCTAAGTACATTACTGTCAAATTTATTAAAAAAATACTTTTTTTTTTTGCAAACCTTACCAAATGTTAGTTTCCAGTAAAACTCTCAAAGATACATTCCTTCGGGCATTATTAGACATTTTGCATTTCTACTTTTGGAGTTATGCATCAAAAACAGTCATTTTGAGTGTGACCAATATGAGGCCAGTAAAACCCAATTTTTGTATTTGTGATCCTTTCCAAAATACCCGATTCTGGTAAAACTCACATAAATTCAATATTACAGGCTTTTTTAGACAAATTTCATGTTTGGTTTTGGAGTTATGACTATAAACCTTTCTTATTTAGTATGACAGTAATACTGTTATATTGAATAAAAAAAAACTAACATCTGTCTTTGCAAACGTTACAAAAGATCATTTTTCTAGTACAACTAACAAAAATACATATCTCTAGGCATTATTAGATATTTTGCATGTGTTGTTTAGAAGTTATTGTTAAATACATTTTTATTGCTTTTTTCGCATTATCTCAGGATTCTAAGAACATTATAGTCATATTGAGTAAAAAACAACTTTTTGCATTTGCAAGATTTAAAAAAGCATATGTTTCGAGTGAAACTCCCAATGATGCATTATTTCAGGCATTATTAGCCATTTTTCATGTGTGGTGTAGGAGTTATGTTTAAATAACTGTCATATTGAGTGTTACAGTATACAGTCATATTGAGTAAAACCTCATTTTTGTATTTGCAAACCATAGAAAAACAACTGTATCTAGTTAAACTCACATGTTTTCAATATCACAGGCATTTTTAGACATTTTGCACGTTTGGATTAGGAATTATGTTGGAATACATTTTTATTGCTTTTTTCGCATTATCTCAGGATTCTAAGTACATTACTGTCAAATTTAGTAAAAAAAATACTTTTGGTTTTTGCAAACCTTACCAAATGTTAGTTTCCAGTAGAACTCTCAAAGATACATTCCTTCGGGCATTATTAGACATTTTGCATTTCTACTTTTGGAGTAATGCATCAAAAACTGTCATTTTGAGTGTGACCAATATGAGGCCAGTAAAACCCAATTTTTGTATTTGTGATCCTTTCCAAAATACCTGATTCCGGTAAAACTCACATAAATTCAATATTACAGGTTTTTTAAGACAAATTTCATGTTTGGTTTTGGAGTTATGACTATAAACCTTTCTTATTTAGTATGACAGTAATACTGTTATATTGAATAAAATACTAACGTCTAACTTTGCAAGCCTTACAAAAGATCATTTTTCCAGTACAACTAACAAAATACATATCTCTAGGCATTATTAGATATTTTGCATGTGTTGTTTAGAAGTTATGTTTGAATACATTTTTATTGCTTTTTTCGCATTATCTCAGGATTCTAAGAACATTATAGTCATATTGAGTAAAAAACTACTTTTTGCATTTGCAAGATTTAAAAAAGCATATGTTTCGAGTGAAACTCCCAATGATGCATTATTTCAGGCATTATTAGCCATTTTTCATGTGTGGTGTAGGAGTTATGTTTAAATAACTGTCATATTGAGTGTTACAGTATACAGTCATATTGAGTACAACCTCATTTTTGTATTTGCAAACCATAGAAAAACAACTGTATCTAGTTAAACTCACATGTTTTCAATATCACAGGCATTTTTAGACATTTTGCACGTTTGGATTAGGAATTATGTTGGAATACATTTTTATTGCTTTTTTCGCATTATCTCAGGATTCTAAGTACATTACTGTCAAATTTAGTAAAAAAATACTTTTGGTTTTTGCAAACCTTACCAAATGTTTTTTTTTCCAGTAAAACTCTCAAAGATACATTTCTTCAGGCATTATTAGACATTTTGCACGTTTGGATTAGGAATTATGTTGGAATACATTTTTATTGCTTTTTTCGCATTATCTCAGGATTCTAAGTACATTACTGTCAAATTTAGTAAAAAAATACTTTTGGTTTTTGCAAACCTTACCAAATGTTTTTTTTTCCAGTAAAACTCTCAAAGATACATTTCTTCAGGCATTATTAGACATTTTGCATTTCTACTTTTGGAGTTATGTATCAAAAACTGTCATTTTGAGTGTGACCAATATGAGGCCAGTAAAACCCAATTTTTGTATTTGTGATCCTTTCCAAAATACCTGATTCTGGTAAAACTCACATAAATTCAATATTACAGGCTTTTTTAGACAAATTTCATGTTTGGTTTTGGAGTTATGACTATAAACCTTTCTTATTTAGTATGACAGTAATACTGTTATATTGAATAAAAAAAACTAACATCTGTCTTTGCAAACCCTACAAAAGATCATTTTTCTAGTACAACTAACAAAAATACATATCTCTACGCATTATTAGATATTTTGCATGTGTTGTTTAGAAGTTATGTTTGAATACATTTTTATTGCTTTTTTTCGCATTATCTCAGGATTCTAAGAACATTATAGTCATATTGAGTAAAAAACTACTTTTTGCATTTGCAAGATTTAAAAAAGCATATGTTTCGAGTGAAACTCCCAATGATGCATTATTTCAGGCATTATTAGCCCTTTTTCATGTGTGGTGTAGGAGTTATGTTTAAATAACTGTCATATTGAGTGTTACAGTATACAGTCATATTGAGTAAAACCTCATTTTTGTATTTGCAAACCATAGAAAAACAACTGTATCTAGTTAAACTCACATGTTTTCAATATCACAGGCCTTTTTAGACATTTTGCATGTTTGGATTAGGAATTATGTTGGAATACATTTTTATTGCTTTTTTCGCATTATCTCAGGATTCTAAGTACATTACTGTCAAACTTAGTAAAAAAATACTTTTGGTTTTTGCAAACCTTACCAAATGTTAGTTTCCAGTAAAACTCTCAAAGATACATTTCTTCAGGCATTATTAGACATTTTGCATTTCTACTTTTGGAGTTATGTATCAAAAACTGTCATTTTGAGTGTGACCAATATGAGGCCAGTAAAACCCAATTTTTGTATTTGTGATCCTTTCCAAAATACCTGATTCTGGTAAAACTCACATAAATTCAATATTACAGGCTTTTTTAGACAAATTTCATGTTTGGTTTTGGAGTTATGACTATAAACCTTTCTTATTTAGTATGACAGTAATACTGTTATATTGAATAAAAAAAACTAACATCTGTCTATGCAAACCTTACAAAAGATCATTTTTCTAGTACAACTAACAAAAATACATATCTCTAGGCATTATTAGATATTTTGCATGTGTTGTTTAGAAGTTATGTTTGAATACATTTTTATTGCTTTTTTCGCATTATCTCAGGATTCTAAGAACATTATAGTCATATTGAGTAAAAAACTACTTTTTGCATTTGCAAGATTTAAAAAAGCATATGTTTCGAGTGAAACTCCCAATGATGCATTATTTCAGGCATTATTAGCCATTTTTCATGTGTGGTGTAGGAGTTATGTTTAAATAACTGTCATATTGAGTGTTACAGTATACAGTCATATTGAGTACAACCTCATTTTTGTATTTGCAAACCATAGAAAAACAACTGTATCTAGTTAAACTCACATGTTTTCAATATCACAGGCATTTTTAGACATTTTGCACGTTTGGATTAGGAATTATGTTGGAATACATTTTCATTGCTTTTTTCGCATTATCTCAGGATTCTAAGTACATTACTGTCAAATTTTCTAAAAAAAATACTTTTTGTTTTTGCAAACCTTACCAAATGTTAGTTTCCAGTAAAACTCTCAAAGATACATTTCGTCAGGCATTATTAGACATTTTGCATTTCTACTTTTGGAGTTATGTTTCAGAAACGGTCATTTTGAGTGTGACCAATATGAGGCCAGTAAAACCCAATTTTTGTATTTGTGATCCTTTCCAAAATACCTGATTCTGGTAAAACTCACATAAATTCAATATTACAGGCTTTTTTAGACAAATTTCATGTTTGGTTTTGGAGTTATGACTATAAACCTTTCTTATTTAGTATGACAGTAATACTGTTATATTGAATAAAAAAACTAACATCTGTCTTTGCAAACCTTACAAAAGATAATTTTTCTAGTACAACTAACAAAAATACATATCTCTAGGCATTATTAGATATTTTGCATCTGTTGTGTAGAAGTTATGTTTGAATACATTTTTATTGCTTTTTTTCGCATTATCTCAGGATTCTAAGAACATTATAGTCATATTGAGTAAAAAACTACTTTTTGCATTTGCAAGATTTAAAAATAGCATATGTTTCGAGTGAAACTCCCAATGATGCATTATTTCAGGCATTATTAGCCATTTTTCATGTGTGGTGTAGGAGTTATGTTTAAATAACTGTCATATTGAGTGTTACAGTATACAGTCATATTGAGTAAAACCTCATTTTTGTATTTGCAAACCATAGAAAAACAACTGTATCTAGTTAAACTCACATGTTTTCAATATCACAGGCATTTTTAGACATTTTGCACGTTTGGATTAGGAATTATGTTGGAATACATTTTTATTGCTTTTTTCGCATTATCTCAGGATTCTAAGTACATTACTGTCAAATTTAGTAAAAAAATACTTTTTGTTTTTGCAAACCTTACCAAATGTTTTTTTTCCAGTAAAACTCTCAAAGATACATTTCTTCAGGCATTATTAGACATTTTGCATTTCTACTTTTGGAGTTATGCATCAAAAACTGTCATTTTGAGTGTGACCAATATGAGGCCAGTAAAACCCAATTTTTGTATTTGTGATCCTTTCCAAAATACCCGATTGTGGTAAAACTCACATGAATTCAATATTACAGGCTTTTTTTAGACAAATTTCATGTTTGGTTTTGGAGTTATGACTATAAACCTTTCTTATTTAGTATGACAGTAATACTGTTATATTGAATAAAAAAACTAACATCTGTCTTTGCAAACCTTACAAAAGATAATTTTTCTAGTACAACTAACAAAAATACATATCTCTAGGCATTATTAGATATTTTGCATGTGTTGTTTAGAAGTTATGTTTGAATACATTTTTATTGCTTTTTTCGCATTATCTCAGGATTCTAAGAACATTATAGTCATATTGAGTAAAAAACTACTTTTTGCATTTGCAAGATTTAAAAAAGCATATGTTTCGAGTGAAACTCCCAATGATGCATTATTTCAGGCACTATTAGCCATTTTTCATGTGTGGTGTAGGAGTTATGTTTAAATAACTGTCATATTGAGTGTTACAGTATACAGTCATATTGAGTAAAACCTCCTTTTTGTATTTGCAAACCATAGAAAAACAACTGTATCTAGTTAAACTCACATGTTTTCAATATCACAGGCATTTTTAGACATTTTGCACGTTTGGATTAGGAATTATGTTGGAATACATTTTTATTGCTTTTTTCGCATTATCTCAGGATTCTAAGTACATTACTGTCAAATTTAGTAAAAAAATACTTTTGGTTTTTGCAAACCTTACCAAAGGTTTTTTTTTCCAGTAAAACTCTCAAAGATACATTTCTTCAGGCATTATTAGACATTTTGCATTTCTACTTTTGGAGTTATGTATCAAAAACTGTCATTTTGAGTGTGACCAATATGAGGCCAGTAAAACCCAATTTTTGTATTTGTGATCCTTTCCAAAATACCTGATTCTGGTAAAACTCACATGAATTCAATATTACAGGCTTTTTTTAGACAAATTTCATGTTTGGTTTTGGAGTTATGACTATAAACCTTTCTTATTTAGTATGACAGTAATACTGTTATATTGAATAAAAAAAACTAACATCTGTCTATGCAAACCTTACAAAAGATCATTTTTCTAGTACAACTAACAAAAATACATATCTCTAGGCATTATTAGATATTTTGCATGTGTTGTTTAGAAGTTATGTTTGAATACATTTTTATTGCTTTTTTCGCATTATCTCAGGATTCTAAGAACATTATAGTCATATTGAGTAAAAAACTACTTTTTGCATTTGCAAGATTTAAAAAAGCATATGTTTCGAGTGAAACTCCCAATGATGCATTATTTCAGGCATTATTAGCCATTTTTCATGTGTGGTGTAGGAGTTATGTTTAAATAACTGTCATATTGAGTGTTACAGTATACAGTCATATTGAGTAAAACCTCATTTTTGTATTTGCAAACCATAGAAAAACAACTGTATCTAGTTAAACTCACATGTTTTCAATATCACAGGCATTTTTAGACATTTTGCACGTTTGGATTAGGAATTATGTTGGAATACATTTTCATTGCTTTTTTCGCATTATCTCAGGATTCTAAGTACATTACTGTCAAATTTTCTAAAAAAAATACTTTTTGTTTTTGCAAACCTTACCAAATGTTAGTTTCCAGTAAAACTCTCAAAGATACATTTCGTCAGGCATTATTAGACATTTTGCATTTCTACTTTTGGAGTTATGTATCAAAAACTGTTATTTTGAGTTTGACCAATATGAGGCCAGTAAAACCCAATTTTTGTATTTGTGATCCTTTCCAAAATACCTGATTCTGGTAAAACTCACATTAATTCAATATTACAGGTTTTTTTAGACAAATTTCATGTTTGGTTTTGGATTTATGACTATAAACCTTTCTTATTTAGTATGACAGTAATACTGTTATATTGAATAAAAAAACCCACATCTGTCTTTGCAAACCTTACAAAAGATCATTTTTCTAGTACAACTAACAAAAATACATATCTCTAGGCGTTATTAGATATTTTGCATGTGTTGTTTAGAAGTTATGTTTGAATACATTTTTATTGCTTTTTTCGCATTATCTCAGGATTCTAAGAACATTACAGTCATATTGAGTAAAAAACTACTTTTTGCATTTGCAACATTTAAAAAAGCATATGTTTCGAGTGAAACTCCCAATGATGCATTATTTCAGGCATTATTAGCCATTTTTCATGTGTGGTGTAGGAGTTATGTTTAAATAACTGTCATATTGAGTGTTACAGTATACAGTCATATTGAGTAAAACCTCCTTTTTGTATTTGCAAACCATAGAAAAACAACTGCATCTAGTTAAACTCACATGTTTTCAATATCACAGGCATTTTTAGACATTTTGCACGTTTGGATTAGGAATTATGTTAGAATAGTTATTCATTGCTTTTTTCGCATTATCTCAGGATTCTAAGTACATTACTGTCAAATTTAGTAAAAAATTACTTTTGGTTTTTGCAAACCTTACCAAATGTTAGTTTCCAGTAAAACTCTCAAATATACATTTCTTCAGGCATTATTAGACATGTTGCATTTCTACTTTTGGAGTTATGTATCAAAAACTGTCATTTTGAGTTTGACCAATATGAGGCCAGTAAAACCCAATTTTTGTATTTGTGATCCTTTCCAAAATACCTGACTCTGGTAAAACTCACATTAATTCAATAATACAGGTTTTTTTAGACAAATTTCATGTTTGGTTTTGGAGTTATGACTATAAACCTTTCTTATATAGTGTGACAGTAATACTGTTATATTGAATAAAAAAAAATAACATCTGTCTTTGCAAACCTTACAAAAGATCATTTTTCTAGTACAACCAACAAAAATACATATCTCTAGGCATTATTAGATATTTTGCATGTGTTGTTTAGAAGTTATGTTTGAATACAATTTCATTGCTTTTTTCGCATTATCTCAGGATTCTAAGAACATTATAGTCATATTGAGTAAAAAAGTACTTTTTGCATTTGCAAGATTTAAAAAAGCATATGTTTCGAGTGAAACTCCCAATGATGCATTATTTCAGGCATTATTAGCCATTTTTCATGTGTGGTGTAGGAGTTATGTTTAAATAACTGTCATATTGAGTGTTACAGTATGCAGTCATATTGAGTAAAACCTCATTTTTGTATTTGCAAACCATAGAAAAACAACTGTATCTAGTTAAACTCACATGTTTTCAATATCACAGGCATTTTTAGACATTTTGCACGTTTGGATTAGGAATTATGTTGGAATACATTTTTATTGCTTTTTTCGCATTATCTCAGGATTTTAAGTACATTACTGTCAAATTTAGTAAAAAAATACTTTTGGTTTTTGCAAACCTTACCAAATGTTAGTTTCCAGTAGAACTCTCAAAGATACATTTCTTCACGCTTTTTTAGACATTTTGCATTTCTACTTTTGGAGTTATGTATCAAAAACTGTCATTTTGAGTGTGACCAATATGAGGCCCGTAAAACCCAATTTTTGTATTTGTGATCCTTTCCAAAATACCTGATTCCGGTAAAACTCACATAAATTCAATATTACAGGTTTTTTAAGACAAATTTCATGTTTGGTTTTGGAGTTATGACTATAAACCTTTCTTATTTAGTATGACAGTAATACTGTTATATTGAATAAAATACTAACGTCTAACTTTGCAAGCCTTACAAAAGATAATTTTTCCAGTACAACTAACAAAATACATATCTCTAGGCATTATTAGATATTTTGCATGTGTTGTTTAGAAGTTATGTTTGAATACATTTTTATTGCTTTTTTCGCATTATCTCAGGATTCTAAGAACATTATAGTCATATTGAGTAAAAAACTCCTTTTTGCATTTGCAAGATTTAAAAAAGCATATGTTTCGAGTGAAACTCCCAATGATGCATTATTTCAGGCATTATTAGCCATTTTTCATGTGTGGTGTAGGAGTTATGTTTAAATAACTGTCATATTGAGTGTTACAGTATACAGTCATATTGAGTAAAACCTCCTTTTTGTATTTGCAAACCATAGAAAAACAACTGTATCTAGTTAAACTCACATGTTTTCAATATCACAGGCATTTTTAGACATTTTGCACGTTTGGATTAGGAATTATGTTGGAATACATTTTTATTGCTTTTTTCGCATTATCTCAGGATTCTAAGTACATTACTGTCAAATTTAGTAAAAAAATACTTTTTGTTTTTGCAAACCTTACCAAATGTTAGTTTCCAGTAAAACTCTCAAAGATACATTTCTTCAGGCATTATTAGACATTTATATTGAATAAAAAAAACTAACATCTGTCTTTGCAAACCTTACAAAAGATCATTTTTCTAGTACAACTAACAAAAATACATATCTCTAGGCATTATTAGATATTTTGCATGTGTTGTTTAGAAGTTATGTTTGAATACAATTTTATTGCTTTTTTCGCATTATCTCAGGATTCTAAGAACATTATAGTCATATTGAGTAAAAAACTACTTTTTGCATTTGCAAGATTTAAAAAAGCATATGTTTCGAGTGAAACTCCCAATGATGCATTATTTCAGGCATTATTAGCCGTTTTTCATGTGTGGTGTAGGAGTTATGTTTAAATAACTGTCATATTGAGTGTTACAGTATACAGTCATATTGAGTAAAACCTCCTTTTTGTATTTGCAAACCATAGAAAAACAACTGCATCTAGTTAAACTCACATGTTTTCAATATCACAGGCATTTTTAGACATTTTGCACGTTTGGATTAGGAATTATGTTAGAATAGTTGTTCATTGCTTTTTTCGCATTATCTCAGGATTCTAAGTACATTACTGTCAAATTTAGTAAAAAATTACTTTTGGTTTTTGCAAACCTTACCAAATGTTAGTTTCCAGTAAAACTCTCAAATATACATTTCTTCAGGCATTATTAGACATGTTGCATTTCTACTTTTGGAGTTATGTATCAAAAACTGTCATTTTGAGTTTGACCAATATGAGGCCAGTAAAACCCAATTTTTGTATTTGTGATCCTTTCCAAAATACCTGACTCTGGTAAAACTCACATTAATTCAATAATACAGGTTTTTTTAGACAAATTTCATGTTTGGTTTTGGAGTTATGACTATAAACCTTTCTTATATAGTGTGACAGTAATACTGTTATATTGAATAAAAAAAACTAACATCTGTCTTTGCAAACCTTACAAAAGATCATTTTTCTAGTACAACCAACAAAAATACATATCTCTAGGCATTATTAGATATTTTGCATGTGCTGTTTAGAAGTTATGTTTGAATACAATTTCATTGCTTTTTTCGCATTATCTCAGGATTCTAAGAACATTATAGTCATATTGAGTAAAAAACTACTTTTTGCATTTGCAAGATTTAAAAAAGCATATGTTTCGAGTGAAACTCCCAATGATGCATTATTTCAGGCATTATTAGCCGTTTTTCATGTGTGGTGTAGGAGTTATGTTTAAATAACTGTCATATTGAGTGTTACAGTATACAGTCATATTGAGTACAACCTCATTTTTGTATTTGCAAACCATAGAAAAACAACTGTATCCAGTTAAACTCACATGTTTTCAATATCACAGGCATTTTTAGACATTTTGCAGGTTTGGATTAGGAATTATGTTGGAATACATTTTTATTGCCTTTTTCGCATTATCTCAGGATTCTAAGTACATTACTGTCAAATTTAGTAAAAAATACTTTTGGTTTTTGCAAACCTTACCAAATGTTAGTTTCCAGTAACATTCTCAAAGATACATTTCTTCAGGAATTATTAGACATTTTGCATTTCTACTTTTGGAGTTATGTATCAAAAACTGTTATTTTGAGTTTGACCAATATGAGGCCAGTAAAACTCAATTTTTGTATTTGTGATCCTTTCCAAAATACCTGACTCTGGTAAAACTCACATTAATTCAATATTACAGGTTTTTTTAGACAAATTTCATGTTTGGTTTTGGAGTTATGACTATAAACCTTTCTTATTTAGTATGACAGTAATACTGTTATATTGAATAAAAAAACTAACATCTGTCTTTGCAAACCTTACAAAAGATCATTTTTCTAGTACAACTAACAAAAGTACATATCTCTAGGCATTATTAAATATTTTGCATGTGTTGTTTAGAAGTTATGTTTGAATACAATTGTATTGCTTTTTTCGCATTATCTCAGGATTCTAAGAACATTATAGTCATATTGAGTAAAAAACTAGTTTTTGCATTTGCAAAATTTAAAAAAGCATATGTTTCGAGTGAAACTCCCAATGATGCATTATTTCAGGCATTATTAGCCATTTTTCATGTGTGGTGTAGGAGTTATGTTTAAATAACTGTCCTATTGAGTGTTACAGTATACAGTCATATTGAGTACAACCTCATTTTTGTATTTGCAAACCATAGAAAAACAACTGTATCTAGTTAAACTCACATGTTTTCAATATCACAGGCATTTTTAGACATTTTGCAGGTTTGGATTAGGAATTATGTTGGAATACATTTTTATTGCTTTTTTCGCATTATCTCAGGATTCTAAGTACATTACTGTCAAATTTAGTAAAAAAATACTTTTGGTTTTTGCAAACCTTACCAATTGTTGGTTTCCAGTAACAATCTCAAAGATACATTTCTTCAGGCATTATTAGACATTTTGCATTTCTACTTTTGGAGTTATGTATCAAAAACTGTTATTTTGAGTTTGACCAATATGAGGCCAGTAAAACCCAATTTTTGTATTTGTGATCCTTTCCAAAATACACGATTCTGGTAAAACTCACATAAATTCAATATTACAGGCTTTCTTAGACAAATTTCATGTTTGGTTTTGGAGTTATGACTATAAACCTTTCTTATTTAGTATGACAGTAATACTGTTATATTGAATAAAAAAACTAACATCTGTCTTTGCAAACCTTACAAAAGATCATTTTTCTAGTACAACTAACAAAAATACATATCTCTAGGCATTATTTGATATTTTGCATGTGTAGTTTAGAAGTTATGTTTGAATACATTTTTATTGCTTTTTTCGCATTATCTCAGGATTCTAAGAACATTATAGTCATATTGAGTAAAAAACTACTTTTTGCATTTGCAAGATTTAAAAAAGCATATGTTTCGAGTGAAACTCCCAATGATGCATTATTTCAGACATTATTAGCCATTTTTCATGTGTGGTGTAGGAGTTATGTTTAAATAACTGTCATATTGAGTGTTACAGTATACAGTCATATTGAGTAAAACCTCATTTTTGTATTTGCAAACCATAGAAAAACAACTGTATCTAGTTAAACTCACATGTTTTCAATATCACAGGCATTTTTAGACATTTTGCAGGTTTGGATTAGGAATTATGTTGGAATACATTTTTATTGCTTTTTTCGCATTATCTCAGGATTCTAAGTACATTACTGTCAAATTTAGTAAAAAAACACTTTTGGTTTTTGCAAACCTTACCAAATGTTAGTTTCCAGTAGAACTCTCAAAGATACATTCCTTCGGGCATTATTAGACATTTTGCATTTCTACTTTTGGAGTAATGCATCAAAAACTGTCATTTTGAGTGTGACCAATATGAGGCCAGTAAAACCCAATTTTTGTATTTGTAATACCTTTCCAAAATACCCGATTCTGGTAAAACTCACATAAATTCAATATTACAGGCTTTTTTACACAAATTTCATGTTTGGTTTTGGAGTTATGACTATAAACCTTTCTTATTTAGTATGACAGTAATACTGTTATATTGAATAAAAAAACTAACATCTGTCTTTGCAAACCTTACAAAAGATCATTTTTCTAGTACAACTAACAAAAATCCATATCTCTAGGCATTATTAGATATTTTGCATGTGTTGTTTAGAAGTTATGTTTGAATACAATTTTATTGCTTTTTTCGCATTATCTCAGGAATCTAAGAACATTATAGTCATATTGAGTAAAAAACTACTTTTTGCATTTGCAAGATTTAAAAAAGCATATGTTTCGAGTGAAACTCCCAATGATGCATTATTTCAGGCATTATTAGCAATTTTTCATGTGTGGTGTAGGAGTTATGTTTAAATAACTGTCATATTGAGTGTTACAGTATACAGTCATATTGAGTAAAACCTCATTTTTGTATTTGCAAACCATAGAAAAACAACTGTATCTAGTTAAACTCACATGTTTTCAATACCACAGGCATTTTTAGACATTTTGCACGTTCTGATTAGGAATTATGTTGGAATACATTTTTATTGCTTTTTTCGCATTATCTCAGGATTCTAAGTACATTACTGTCAAATTTAGTAAAAAAATACTTTTGGTTTTTGCAAACCTTACCAAATGTTTTTTTCCAGTAAAACTCTCAAAGATACATTTCTTCAGGCATTATTAGACATTTTGCATTTCTACTTTTGGAGTTATGTATCAAAAACTGTCATTTTGAGTGTGACCAATATGAGGCCAGTAAAACCCAATTTTTGTATTTGTGATCCTTTCCAAAATACCTGATTCTGGTAAAACTCACATAAATTCAATATTACAGGTTTTTTAAGACAAATTTCATGTTTGGTTTTGGAGTTATGACTATAAACCTTTCTTATTTAGTTTGACAGTAATACTGTTATATTGAATAAAAAACTAACGTCTAACTTTGCAAGCCTTACAAAAGATAATTTTTCTAGTACAACTAACAAAAATACATATCTCTAGGCATTATTAGATATTTTGCATGTGTTGTTTAGAAGTTATGTTTGAATACATTTTTATTGCTTTTTTCGCATTATCTCAGGATTCTAAGAACATTATAGTCATATTGAGTAAAAAACTACTTTTTGCATTTGCAAGATTTAAAAAAGCATATGTTTCGAGTGAAACTCCCAATGATGCATTATTTCAGGCATTATTAGCCATTTTTCATGTGTGGTGTAGGAGTTATGTTTAAATAACTGTCATATTGAGTGTTACAGTATACAGTCATATTGAGTAAAACCTCCTTTTTGTATTTGCAAACCATAGAAAAACAACTGTATCTAGTTAAACTCACATGTTTTCAATATCACAGGCATTTTTAGACATTTTGCACGTTTGGATTAGGAATTATGTTGGAATACATTTTTATTGCTTTTTTCGCATTATCTCAGGATTCTAAGTACATTACTGTCAAATTTAGTAAAAAAAATACTTTTGGTTTTTGCAAACCTTACCAAATGTTAGTTTCCAGTAAAACTCTCAAAGATACATTTCTTCAGGCATTATTAGATATTTTGCATTTCTACTTTTGGAGTTATGTTTCAGAAACTGTCCTTTTGAGTGTGACCAATATGAGGCCAGTAAAACCCCATTTTTGTATTTGTGATCCTTTCCAAAATACCTGATTCTGGTAAAACTCACATAAATTCAATATTACAGGCTTTTTTAGACAAATTTCATGTTTGGTTTTGGAGTTATGACTATAAACCTTTCTTATTTAGTATGACAGTAATACTGTTATATTGAATAAAAAACTAACATCTGTCTTTGCAAACCTTACAAAAGATCATTTTTCTAGTACAACTAACAAAAATACATATCTCTAGGCATTATTAGATATTTTGCATGTGTTGTTTAGAAGTTATGTTTGAATACATTTGTATTGCTTTTTTCGCATTATCTCAGGATTCTAAGAACATTATAGTCATATTGAGTAAAAACTACTTTTTGCATTTGCAAGATTTAAAAAAGCATATGTTTCGAGTGAAACTCCCAATGATGCATTATTTCAGACATTATTAGCCATTTTTCATGTGTGGTGTAGGAGTTATGTTTAAATAACTGTCATATTGAGTGTTACAGTATACAGTCATATTGAGTAAAACCTCATTTTTGTATTTGCAAACCATAGAAAAACAACTGTATCTAGTTAAACTCACATGTTTTCAATATCACAGGCATTTTTAGACATTTTGCAGGTTTGGATTAGGAATTATGTTGGAATACATTTTTATTGCTTTTTTCGCATTATCTCAGGATTCTAAGTACATTACTGTCAAATTTAGTAAAAAAATACTTTTGGTTTTTGCAAACCTTACCAAATGTTAGTTTCCAGTAAAACTCTCAAAGATACATTTCTTCAGGCATTATTAGACATTTTGCATTTCTACTTTTGGAGTTATGTTTCAGAAACTGTCCTTTTGAGTGTGACCAATATGAGGCCAGTAAAACCCAATTTTTGTATTTGTGATCCTTTCCAAAATACACGATTCTGGTAAAACTCACATAAATTCAATATTACAGGCTTTTTTAGACAAATTTCATGTTTGGTTTTGGAGTTATGACTATAAACCTTTCTTATTTAGTATGACAGTAATACTGTTATATTGAATAAAAAAACTAACATCTGTCTTTGCAAACCTTACAAAAGATCATTTTTCTAGTACAACTAACAAAAATACATATCTTTAGGCATTATTAGATATTTTGCATGTGTAGTTTAGAAGTTATGTTTGAATACATTTTTATTGCTTTTTTCGCATTATCTCAGGATTCTAAGAACATTATAGTCATATTGAGTAAAAAACTACTTTTTGCATTTGCAAGATTTAAAAAAGCATATGTTTCGAGTGAAGCTCC
The DNA here is from genome assembly GCF_033978795.1 of Nerophis ophidion. Classification (NCBI taxonomy): domain Eukaryota; kingdom Metazoa; phylum Chordata; class Actinopteri; order Syngnathiformes; family Syngnathidae; genus Nerophis; species Nerophis ophidion. Next base: position 47,703 of record NW_026907111.1, read on the forward strand.
CAATGATGCATTATTTCAGGCATTATTAGCAATTTTTCATGTGTGGTGTAGGAGTTATGTTTAAATAACTGTCATATTGAGTGTTACAATATACAGTCATATTGAGTAAAACCTCCTTTTTGTATTTGCAAACCATAGAAAAACAACTGTATCTAGTTAAACTCACATGTTTTCAATATCACAGGCATTTTTAGACATTTTGCAGGTTTGGATTAGGAATTATGTTGGAATACATTTTTATTGCTTTTTTCGCATTATCTCAGGATTCTAAGTACATTACTGTCAAATGTAGTAAAAAAAATACTTTTGGTTTTTGCAAACCTTACCAAATGTTAGTTTCCAGTAGAACTCTCAAAGATACATTCCTTCGGGCATTATTAGACATTTTGCATTTCTACTTTTGGAGTAATGCATCAAAAACTGTCATTTTGAGTGTGACCAATATGAGGCCAGTAAAACCCAATTTTTGTATTTGTAATACCTTTCCAAAATACCCGATTCTGGTAAAACTCACATAAATTCAATATTACAGGCTTTTTTACACAAATTTCATGTTTGGTTTTGGAGTTATGACTATAAACCTTTCTTATTTAGTATGACAGTAATACTGTTATATTGAATAAAAAAACTAACATCTGTCTTTGCAAACCTTACAAAAGATCATTTTTCTAGTACAACTAACAAAAATCCATATCTCTAGGCATTATTAGATATTTTGCATGTGTTGTTTAGAAGTTATGTTTGAATACAATTTTATTGCTTTTTTCGCATTATCTCAGGAATCTAAGAACATTATAGTCATATTGAGTAAAAAACTACTTTTTGCATTTGCAAGATTTAAAAAAGCATATGTTTCGAGTGAAGCTCCCAATGATGCATTATTTCAGGCATTATTAGCAATTTTTCATGTGTGGTGTAGGAGTTATGTTTAAATAACTGTCATATTGAGTGTTACAGTATACAGTCATATTGAGTAAAACATCCTTTTTGTATTTGCAAACCATAGAAAAACAACTGTATCTAGTTAAACTCACATGTTTTCAATACCACAGGCATTTTTAGACATTTTGCACGTTCTGATTAGGAATTATGTTGGAATACATTTTTATTGCTTTTTTCGCATTATCTCAGGATTCTAAGTACATTACTGTCAAATTTAGTAAAAAAATACTTTTGGTTTTTGCAAACCTTACCAAATGTTTTTTTCCAGTAAAACTCTCAAAGATACATTTCTTCAGGCATTATTAGACATTTTGCATTTCTACTTTTGGAGTTATGTATCAAAAACTGTCATTTTGAGTGTGACCAATATGAGGCCAGTAAAACCCAATTTTTGTATTTGTGATCCTTTCCAAAATACCTGATTCTGGTAAAACTCACATAAATTCAATATTACAGGTTTTTTAAGACAAATTTCATGTTTGGTTTTGGAGTTATGACTATAAACCTTTCTTATTTAGTTTGACAGTAATACTGTTATATTGAATAAAAAACTAACGTCTAACTTTGCAAGCCTTACAAAAGATAATTTTTCTAGTACAACTAACAAAAATACATATCTCTAGGCATTATTAGATATTTTGCATGTGTTGTTTAGAAGTTATGTTTGAATACATTTTTATTGCTTTTTTCGCATTATCTCAGGATTCTAAGAACATTATAGTCATATTGAGTAAAAAACTACTTTTTGCATTTGCAAGATTTAAAAAAGCATATGTTTCGAGTGAAACTCCCAATGATGCATTATTTCAGGCATTATTAGCCATTTTTCATGTGTGGTGTAGGAGTTATGTTTAAATAACTGTCATATTGAGTGTTACAGTATACAGTCATATTGAGTAAAACCTCCTTTTTGTATTTGCAAACCATAGAAAAACAACTGTATCTAGTTAAACTCACATGTTTTCAATATCACAGGCATTTTTAGACATTTTGCACGTTTGGATTAGGAATTATGTTGGAATACATTTTTATTGCTTTTTTCGCATTATCTCAGGATTCTAAGTACATTACTGTCAAATTTAGTAAAAAAAATACTTTTGGTTTTTGCAAACCTTACCAAATGTTAGTTTCCAGTAAAACTCTCAAAGATACATTTCTTCAGGCATTATTAGATATTTTGCATTTCTACTTTTGGAGTTATGTTTCAGAAACTGTCCTTTTGAGTGTGACCAATATGAGGCCAGTAAAACCCCATTTTTGTATTTGTGATCCTTTCCAAAATACCTGATTCTGGTAAAACTCACATAAATTCAATATTACAGGCTTTTTTAGACAAATTTCATGTTTGGTTTTGGAGTTATGACTATAAACCTTTCTTATTTAGTATGACAGTAATACTGTTATATTGAATAAAAAACTAACATCTGTCTTTGCAAACCTTACAAAAGATCATTTTTCTAGTACAACTAACAAAAATACATATCTCTAGGCATTATTAGATATTTTGCATGTGTTGTTTAGAAGTTATGTTTGAATACATTTGTATTGCTTTTTTCGCATTATCTCAGGATTCTAAGAACATTTTAGTCATATTGAGTAAAAACTACTTTTTGCATTTGCAAGATTTAAAAAAGCATATGTTTCGAGTGAAACTCCCAATGATGCATTATTTCAGACATTATTAGCCATTTTTCATGTGTGGTGTAGGAGTTATGTTTAAATAACTGTCATATTGAGTGTTACAGTATACAGTCATATTGAGTAAAACCGCATTTTTGTATTTGCAAACCATAGAAAAACAACTGTATCTAGTTAAACTCACATGTTTTCAATATCACAGGCATTTTTAGACATTTTGCAGGTTTGGATTAGGAATAATGTTGGAATACATTTTTATTGCTTTTTTCGCATTATCTCAGGATTCTAAGTACATTACTGTCAAATTTAGTAAAAAAATACTTTTGGTTTTTGCAAACCTTACCAAATGTTAGTTTCCAGTAAAACTCTCAAAGATACATTCCTTCAGGCATTATTAGACATTTTGCATTTCTACTTTTGGAGTTATGTTTCAGAAACTGTCCTTTTGAGTGTGACCAATATGAGGCCAGTAAAACCCAATTTTTGTATTTGTGATCCTTTCCAAAATACACGATTCTGGTAAAACTCACATAAATTCAATATTACAGGCTTTTTTAGACAAATTTCATGTTTGGTTTTGGAGTTATGACTATAAACCTTTCTTATTTAGTATGACAGTAATACTGTTATATTGAATAAAAAAACTAACATCTGTCTTTGCAAACCTTACAAAAGATCATTTTTCTAGTACAACTAACAAAAATACATATCTCTAGGCATTATTAGACATTTTGCATGTGTAGTTTAGAAGTTATGTTTGAATACATTTTTATTGCTTTTTTCGCATTATCTCAGGATTCTAAGAACATTATAGTCATATTGAGTAAAAAACTACTTTTTGCATTTGCAAGATTTAAAAAAGCATATGTTTCGAGTGAAACTCCCAATGATGCATTATTTCAGACATTATTAGCCATTTTTCATGTGTGGTGTAGGAGTTATGTTTAAATAACAGTCATATTGAGTAAAACCTCATTTTTGTATTTGCAAACCATAGAAAAACAACTGTATCTAGTTAAACTCACATGTTTTCAATATCACAGGCATTTTTAGACATTTTGCAGGTTTGGATTAGGAATTATGTTGGAATACATTTTTATTGCTTTTTTCGCATTATCTCAGGATTCTAAGTACATTACTGTCAAATTTAGTAAAAAAATACTTTTGGTTTTTGCAAACCTTACCAAATGTTAGTTTCCAGTAGAACTCTCAAAGATACATTCCTTCGGGCATTATTAGACATTTTGCATTTCTACTTTTGGAGTAATGCATCAAAAACTGTCATTTTGAGTGTGACCAATATGAGGCCAGTAAAACCCAATTTTTGTATTTGTAATACCTTTCCAAAATACCCGATTCTGGTAAAACTCACATAAATTCAATATTACAGGCTTTTTTACACAAATTTCATGTTTGGTTTTGGAGTTATGACTATAAACCTTTCTTATTTAGTATGACAGTAATACTGTTATATTGAATAAAAAAACTAACATCTGTCTTTGCAAACCTTACAAAAGATCATTTTTCTAGTACAACTAACAAAAATCCATATCTCTAGGCATTATTAGATATTTTGCATGTGTTGTTTAGAAGTTATGTTTGAATACAATTTTATTGCTTTTTTCGCATTATCTCAGGAATCTAAGAACATTATAGTCATATTGAGTAAAAAACTACTTTTTGCATTTGCAAGATTTAAAAAAGCATATGTTTCGAGTGAAACTCCCAATGATGCATTATTTCAGGCATTATTAGCCATTTTTCATGTGTGGTGTAGGAGTTATGTTTAAATAACTGTCATATTGAGTGTTACAGTATACAGTCATATTGAGTAAAACCTCATTTTTGTATTTGCAAACCATAGAAAAACAACTGTATCTAGTTAAACTCACATGTTTTCAATACCACAGGCATTTTTAGACATTTTGCACGTTCTGATTAGGAATTATGTTGGAATACATTTTTATTGCTTTTTTCGCATTATCTCAGGATTCTAAGTACATTACTGTCAAATTTAGTAAAAAAATACTTTTGGTTTTTGCAAACCTTACCAAATGTTAGTTTCCAGTAGAACTCTCAAAGATACATTCCTTCGGGCATTATTAGATATTTTGCATTTCTACTTTTGGAGTTATGCATCAAAAACTGTCATTTTGAGTGTGACCAATATGAGGCCAGTAAAACCCAATTTTTGTATTTGTGATCCTTTCCAAAATACCCGATTCTGGTAAAACTCACATAAATTCAATATTACAGGCTTTTTTACACAAATTTCATGTTTGGTTTTGGAGTTATGACTATAAACCTTTCTTATTTAGTATGACAGTAATACTGTTATATTGAATAAAAAAACTAACATCTGTCTTTGCAAACCTTACAAAAGATAATTTTTCTAGTACAACTAACAAAAATCCATATCTCTAGGCATTATTAGATATTTTGCATGTGTAGTTTAGAAGTTATGTTTGAATACATTTTTATTGCTTTTTTCGCATTATCTCAGGATTCTAAGAACATTATAGTCATATTGAGTAAAAAACTACTTTTTGCATTTGCAAGATTTAAAAAAGCATATGTTTCGAGTGAAACTCCCAATGATGCATTATTTCAGACATTATTAGCCATTTTTCATGTGTGGTGTAGGAGTTATGTTTAAATAACTGTCATATTGAGTGTTACAGTATACAGTCATATTGAGTAAAACCTCATTTTTGTATTTGCAAACCATAGAAAAACAACTGTATCTAGTTAAACTCACATGTTTTCAATATCACAGGCATTTTTAGACATTTTGCAGGTTTGGATTAGGAATTATGTTGGAATACATTTTTATTGCTTTTTTCGCATTATCTCAGGATTCTAAGTACATTACTGTCAAATTTAGTAAAAAAAATACTTTTGGTTTTTGCAAACCTTACCAAATGTTAGTTTCCAGTAGAACTCTCAAAGATACATTCCTTCGGGCATTATTAGACATTTTGCATTTCTACTTTTGGAGTTATGCATCAAAAACTGTCATTTTGAGTGTGACCAATATGAGGCCAGTAAAACCCAATTTTTGTATTTGTGATCCTTTCCAAAATACCCGATTCTGGTAAAACTCACATAAATTCAATATTACAGGCTTTTTTACACAAATTTCATGTTTGGTTTTGGAGTTATGACTATAAACCTTTCTTATTTAGTATGACAGTAATACTGTTATATTGAATAAAAAAACTAACATCTGTCTTTGCAAACCTTACAGAAGATAATTTTTCTAGTACAACTAACAAAAATACATATCTCTAGGCATTATTAGATATTTTGCATGTGTTGTTTAGAAGTTATGTTTGACTACATTTTTATTGCTTTTTTCGCATTATCTCAGGATTCTAAGAACATTATAGTCATATTGAGTAAAAAACTACTTTTTGCATTTGCAAGATTTAAAAAAGCATATGTTTCGAGTGAAAGTCCCAATGATGCATTATTTCAGGCATTATTAGCCATTTTTCATGTGTGGTGTAGGAGTTATGTTTAAATAACTGTCATATTGAGTGTTACAGTATACAGTCATATTGAGTAAAACCTCCTTTTTGTATTTGCAAACCATAGAAAAACAACTGTATCTAGTTAAACTCACATGTTTTCAATATCACAGGCATTTTTAGACATTTTGCAGGTTTGGATTAGGAATTATGTTGGAATACATTTTTATTGCTTTTTTCGCATTATCTCAGGATTCTAAGTACATTACTGTCAAATTTAGTAAAAAAATACTTTTGGTTTTTGCAAACCTTACCAAATGTTAGTTTCCAGTAAAACTCTCAAAGATACATTTCTTCAGGCATTATTAGACATTTTGCATTTCTACTTTTGGAGTTATGTTTCAGAAACTGTCCTTTTGAGTGTGACCAATATGAGGCCAGTAAAACCCAATTTTTGTATTTGTGATCCTTTCCAAAATACACGATTCTGGTAAAACTCACATAAATTCAATATTGCAGGCTTTTTTAGACAAATTTCATGTTTGGTTTTGGAGTTATGACTATAAACCTTTCTTATTTAGTATGACAGTAATACTGTTATATTGAATAAAAAAACTAACATATGTCTTTGCAAACCTTACAAAAGATCATTTTTCTAGTACAAATAACAAAAATACATATCTCTAGGCATTATTAGATATTTTGCATGTGTAGTTTAGAAGTTATGTTTGAATACATTTTTATTGCTTTTTTCGCATTATCTCAGAATTCTAAGAACATTATAGTCATATTGAGTAAAAAACTACTTTTTGCATTTGCAAGATTTAAAAAAGCATATGTTTCGAGTGAAACTCCCAATGATGCATTATTTCAGACATTATTAGCCATTTTTCATGTGTGGTGTAGGAGTTATGTTTAAATAACTGTCATATTGAGTGTTACAGTATACAGTCATATTGAGTAAAACCTCATTTTTGTATTTGCAAACCATAGAAAAACAACTGTATCTAGTTAAACTCACATGTTTTCAATATCACAGGCATTTTTAGACATTTTGCAGGTTTGGATTAGGAATTATGTTGGAATACATTTTTATTGCTTTTTTCGCATTATCTCAGGATTCTAAGTACATTACTGTCAAATTTAGTAAAAAAATACTTTTGGTTTTTGCAAACCTTACCAAATGTTAGTTTCCAGTAAAACTCTCAAAGATACATTTCTTCAGGCATTATTAGACATTTTGCATTTCTACTTTTGGAGTTATGTTTCAGAAACTGTCCTTTTGAGTGTGACCAATATGAGGCCAGTAAAACCCAATTTTTGTATTTGTGATCCTTTCCAAAATACACGATTCTGGTAAAACTCACATAAATTCAATATTACAGGCTTTTTTAGACAAATTTCATGTTTGGTTTTGGAGTTATGACTATAAACCTTTCTTATTTAGTATGACAGTAATACTGTTATATTGAATAAAAAAACTAACATCTGTCTTTGCAAACCTTACAAAAGATCATTTTTCTAGTACAACTAACAAAAATACATATCTCTAGGCATTATTAGATATTTTGCATGTGTAGTTTAGAAGTTATGTTTGAATACATTTTTATTGCTTTTTTCGCATTATCTCTTGATTCTAAGAACATTATAGTCATATTGAGTAAAAAACTACTTTTTGCATTTGCAAGATTTAAAAAAGCATATGTTTCGAGTGAAACTCCCAATGATGCATTATTTCAGACATTATTAGCCATTTTTCATGTGTGGTGTAGGAGTTATGTTTAAATAACTGTCATATTGAGTGTTACAGTATACAGTCATATTGAGTAAAACCTCATTTTTGTATTTGCAAACCATAGAAAAACAACTGTATCTAGTTAAACTCACATGTTTTCAATATCACAGGCATTTTTAGACATTTTGCAGGTTTGGATTAGGAATTATGTTGGAATACATTTTTATTGCTTTTTTCGCATTATCTCAGGATTCTAAGTACATTACTGTCAAATTTAGTAAAAAAATACTTTTGGTTTTTGCAAACCTTACCAAATGTTAGTTTCCAGTAGAACTCTCAAAGATACATTCCTTCGGGCATTATTAGATATTTTGCATTTCTACTTTTGGAGTTATGCATCAAAAACTGTCATTTTGAGTGTGACCAATATGAGGCCAGTAAAACCCAATTTTTGTATTTGTGATCCTTTCCAAAATACCCGATTCTGGTAAAACTCACATAAATTCAATATTACAGGCTTTTTTACACAAATTTCATGTTTGGTTTTGGAGTTATGACTATAAACCTTTCTTATTTAGTATGACAGTAATACTGTTATATTGAATAAAAAAACTAACATCTGTCTTTGCAAACCTTACAAAAGATCATTTTTCTAGTACAACTAACAAAAATACATATCTCTAGGCATTATAATACATTTTGCATGTGTTGTTTAGAAGTTATGTTTGAATACAATTTTATTGCTTTTTTCGCATTATCTCAGGAATCTAAGAACATTATAGTCATATTGAGTAAAAAACTACTTTTTGCATTTGCAAGATTTAAAAAAGCATATGTTTCGAGTGAAACTCCCAATGATGCATTATTTCAGGCATTATTAGCCATTTTTCATGTGTGGTGTAGGAGTTATGTTTAAATAACTGTCATATTGAGTGTTACAGTATACAGTCATATTGAGTAAAACCTCCTTTTTGTATTTGCAAACCATAGAAAAACAACTGTATCTAGTTAAACTCACATGTTTTCAATATCACAGGCATTTTTAGACATTTTGCACGTTTGGATTAGGAATTATGTTGGAATACATTTTTATTGCTTTTTTCGCATTATCTCAGGATTCTAAGTACATTACTGTCAAATTTAGTAAAAAAAATACTTTTGGTTTTTGCAAACCTTACCAAATGTTAGTTTCCAGTAGAACTCTCAAAGATACATTCCTTCGGGCATTATTAGACATTTTGCATTTCTACTTTTGGAGTTATGCATCAAAAACTGTCATTTTGAGTGTGACCAATATGAGGCCAGTAAAACCCAATTTTTGTATTTGTGATCCTTTCCAAAATACCCGATTCTGGTAAAACTCACATAAATTCAATATTACAGGCTTTTTTACACAAATTTCATGTTTGGTTTTGGAGTTATGACTATAAACCTTTCTTATTTAGTATGACAGTAATACTGTTATATTGAATAAAAAAACTAACATCTGTCTTTGCAAACCTTACAGAAGATAATTTTTCTAGTACAACTAACAAAAATACATATCTCTAGGCATTATTAGATATTTTGCATGTGTTGTTTAGAAGTTATGTTTGAATACATTTTTATTGCTTTTTTCGCATTATCTCAGGATTCTAAGAACATTATAGTCATATTGAGTAAAAAACTACTTTTTGCATTTGCAAGATTTAAAAAAGCATATGTTTCGAGTGAAACTCCCAATGATGCATTATTTCAGGCATTATTAGCCATTTTTCATGTGTGGTGTAGGAGTTATGTTTAAATAACTGTCATATTGAGTGTTACAGTATACAGTCATATTGAGTAAAACCTCCTTTTTGTATTTGCAAACCATAGAAAAACAACTGTATCTAGTTAAACTCACATGTTTTCAATATCACAGGCATTTTTAGACATTTTGCAGGTTTGGATTAGGAATTATGTTGGAATACATTTTTATTGCTTTTTTCGCATTATCTCAGGATTCTAAGTACATTACTGTCAAATTTAGTAAAAAAATACTTTTGGTTTTTGCAAACCTTACCAAATGTTAGTTTCCAGTAAAACTCTCAAAGATACATTTCTTCAGGCATTATTAGACATTTTGCATTTCTACTTTTGGAGTTATGTTTCAGAAACTGTCCTTTTGAGTGTGACCAATATGAGGCCAGTAAAACCCAATTTTTGTATTTGTGATCCTTTCCAAAATACACGATTCTGGTAAAACTCACATAAATTCAATATTGCAGGCTTTTTTAGACAAATTTCATGTTTGGTTTTGGAGTTATGACTATAAACCTTTCTTATTTAGTATGACAGTAATACTGTTATATTGAATAAAAAAACTAACATCTGTCTTTGCAAACCTTACAAAAGATCATTTTTCTAGTACAAATAACAAAAATACATATCTCTAGGCATTATTAGATATTTTGCATGTGTAGTTTAGAAGTTATGTTTGAATACATTTTTATTGCTTTTTTCGCATTATCTCAGAATTCTAAGAACATTATAGTCATATTGAGTAAAAAACTACTTTTTGCATTTGCAAGATTTAAAAAAGCATATGTTTCGAGTGAAACTCCCAATGATGCATTATTTCAGACATTATTAGCCATTTTTCATGTGTGGTGTAGGAGTTATGTTTAAATAACTGTCATATTGAGTGTTACAGTATACAGTCATATTGAGTAAAACCTCATTTTTGTATTTGCAAACCATAGAAAAACAACTGTATCTAGTTAAACTCACATGTTTTCAATATCACAGGCATTTTTAGACATTTTGCAGGTTTGGATTAGGAATTATGTTGGAATACATTTTTATTGCTTTTTTCGCATTATCTCAGGATTCTAAGTACATTACTGTCAAATTTAGTAAAAAAATACTTTTGGTTTTTGCAAACCTTACCAAATGTTAGTTTCCAGTAAAACTCTCAAAGATACATTTCTTCAGGCATTATTAGACATTTTGCATTTCTACTTTTGGAGTTATGTTTCAGAAACTGTCCTTTTGAGTGTGACCAATATGAGGCCAGTAAAACCCAATTTTTGTATTTGTGATCCTTTCCAAAATACACGATTCTGGTAAAACTCACATAAATTCAATATTACAGGCTTTTTTAGACAAATTTCATGTTTGGTTTTGGAGTTATGACTATAAACCTTTCTTATTTAGTATGACAGTAATACTGTTATATTGAATAAAAAAACTAACATCTGTCTTTGCAAACCTTACAAAAGATCATTTTTCTAGTACAACTAACAAAAATACATATCTCTAGGCATTATTAGATATTTTGCATGTGTAGTTTAGAAGTTATGTTTGAATACATTTTTATTGCTTTTTTCGCATTATCTCTTGATTCTAAGAACATTATAGTCATATTGAGTAAAAAACTACTTTTTGCATTTGCAAGATTTAAAAAAGCATATGTTTCGAGTGAAACTCCCAATGATGCATTATTTCAGACATTATTAGCCATTTTTCATGTGTGGTGTAGGAGTTATGTTTAAATAACTGTCATATTGAGTGTTACAGTATACAGTCATATTGAGTAAAACCTCATTTTTGTATTTGCAAACCATAGAAAAACAACTGTATCTAGTTAAACTCACATGTTTTCAATATCACAGGCATTTTTAGACATTTTGCAGGTTTGGATTAGGAATTATGTTGGAATACATTTTTATTGCTTTTTTCGCATTATCTCAGGATTCTAAGTACATTACTGTCAAATTTAGTAAAAAAATACTTTTGGTTTTTGCAAACCTTACCAAATGTTAGTTTCCAGTAGAACTCTCAAAGATACATTCCTTCGGGCATTATTAGATATTTTGCATTTCTACTTTTGGAGTTATGCATCAAAAACTGTCATTTTGAGTGTGACCAATATGAGGCCAGTAAAACCCAATTTTTGTATTTGTGATCCTTTCCAAAATACCCGATTCTGGTAAAACTCACATAAATTCAATATTACAGGCTTTTTTACACAAATTTCATGTTTGGTTTTGGAGTTATGACTATAAACCTTTCTTATTTAGTATGACAGTAATACTGTTATATTGAATAAAAAAACTAACATCTGTCTTTGCAAACCTTAGAAAAGATAATTTTTCTAGTACAACTAACAAAAATCCATATCTCTAGGCATTATTAGATATTTTGCATGTGTAGTTTAGAAGTTATGTTTGAATACATTTTTATTGCTTTTTTCGCATTATCTCAGGATTCTAAGAACATTATAGTCATATTGAGTAAAAAACTACTTTTTGCATTTGCAAGATTTAAAAAAGCATATGTTTCGAGTGAAACTCCCAATGATGCATTATTTCAGACATTATTAGCCATTTTTCATGTGTGGTGTAGGAGTTATGTTTAAATAACTGTCATATTGAGTGTTACAGTATACAGTCATATTGAGTAAAACCTCATTTTTGTATTTGCAAACCATAGAAAAACAACTGTATCTAGTTAAACTCACATGTTTTCAATATCACAGGCATTTTTAGACATTTTGCAGGTTTGGATTAGGAATTATGTTGGAATACATTTTTATTGCTTTTTTCGCATTATCTCAGGATTCTAAGTACATTACTGTCAAATTTAGTAAAAAAATACTTTTGGTTTTTGCAAACCTTACCAAATGTTAGTTTCCAGTAGAACTCTCAAAGATACATTCCTTCGGGCATTATTAGACATTTTGCATTTCTACTTTTGGAGTTATGCATCAAAAACTGTCATTTTGAGTGTGACCAATATGAGGCCAGTAAAACCCAATTTTTGTATTTGTGATCCTTTCCAAAATACCCGATTCTGGTAAAACTCACATAAATTCAATATTACAGGCTTTTTTACACAAATTTCATGTTTGGTTTTGGAGTTATGACTATAAACCTTTCTTATTTAGTATGACAGTAATACTGTTATATTGAATAAAAAAACTAACATCTGTCTTTGCAAACCTTACAGAAGATAATTTTTCTAGTACAACTAACAAAAATACATATCTCTAGGCATTATTAGATATTTTGCATGTGTTGTTTAGAAGTTATGTTTGAATACAATTTTATTGCTTTTTTCGCATTATCTCAGGAATCTAAGAACATTATAGTCATATTGAGTAAAAAACTACTTTTTGCATTTGCAAGATTTAAAAAAGCATATGTTTCGAGTGAAACTCCCAATGATGCATTATTTCAGGCATTATTAGCCATTTTTCATGTGTGGTGTAGGAGTTATGTTTAAATAACTGTCATATTGAGTGTTACAGTATACAGTCATATTGAGTAAAACCTCCTTTTTGTATTTGCAAACCATAGAAAAACAACTGTATCTAGTTAAACTCACATGTTTTCAATATCACAGGCATTTTTAGACATTTTGCACGTTTGGATTAGGAATTATGTTGGAATACATTTTTATTGCTTTTTTCGCATTATCTCAGGATTCTAAGTACATTACTGTCAAATTTAGTAAAAAAATACTTTTGGTTTTTGCAAACCTTACCAAATGTTAGTTTCCAGTAGAACTCTCAAAGATACATTCCTTTGGGCATTATTAGACATTTTGCATTTCTACTTTTGGAGTTATGCATCAAAAACTGTCATTTTGAGTGTGACCAATATGAGGCCAGTAAAACCCAATTTTTGTATTTGTGATCCTTTCCAAAATACCCGATTCTGGTAAAACTCACATAAATTCAATATTACAGGCTTTTTTACACACATTTCATGTTTGGTTTTGGAGTTATGACTATAAACCTTTCTTATTTAGTATGACAGTAATACTGTTATATTGAATACAAAAACTAACATCTGTCTTTGCAAACCTTACAAAAGATCATTTTTCTAGTACAACTAACAAAAATACATATCTCTAGGCATTATTAGATATTTTGCATGTGTTGTTTAGAAGTTATGTTTGAATACAATTTTATTGCTTTTTTCGCATTATCTCAGGAATCTAAGAACATTATAGTCATATTGAGTAAAAAACTACTTTTTGCATTTGCAAGATTTAAAAAAGCATATGTTTCGAGTGAAACTCCCAATGATGCATTATTTCAGGCATTATTAGCAATTTTTCATGTGTGGTGTAGGAGTTATGTTTAAATAACTGTCATATTGAGTGTTACAGTATACAGTCATATTGAGTAAAACCTCATTTTTGTATTTGCAAACCATAGAAAAACAACTGTATCTAGTTAAACTCACATGTTTTCAATACCACAGGCATTTTCAGACATTTTGCAGGTTTGGATTAGGAATTATGTTGGAATACATTTTTATTGCTTTTTTCGCATTATCTCAGGATTCTAAGTACATTACTGTCAAATTTAGTAAAACAATACCTTTGGTTTTTGCAAACCTTACCAAATGTTTTTTTCCAGTAAAACTCTCAAAGATACATTTCTTCAGGCATTATTAGACATTTTGCATTTCTACTTTTGGAGTTATGTATCAAAAACTGTCATTTTGAGTGTGACCAATATGAGGCCAGTAAAACCCAATTTTTGTATTTGTGATCCTTTCCAAAATACCCGATTCTGGTAAAACTCACATAAATTCAATATTACAGGTTTTCTAAGACAAATTTCATGTTTGGTTTTGGAGTTATGACTATAAACCTTTCTTATTTAGTATGACAGTAATACTGTTATATTGAATAAAAAACTAACGTCTAACTTTGCAAGCCTTACAAAAGATAATTTTTCTAGTACAACTAACAAAAATACATATCTCTAGGCATTATTAGATATTTTGCATGTGTTGTTTAGAAGTTATGTTTGAATACATTTTTATTGCTTTTTTCGCATTATCTCAGGATTCTAAGAACATTATAGTCATATTGAGTAAAAAAGTACTTTTTGCATTTGCAAGATTTAAAAAAGCATATGTTTCGAGTGAAACTCCCAATGATGCATTATTTCAGGCATTATTAGCCATTTTTCATGTGTGGTGTAGGAGTTATGTTTAAATAACTGTCATATTGAGTGTTACAGTATACAGTCATATTGAGTAAAACCTCCTTTTTGTATTTGCAAACCATAGAAAAACAACTGTATCTAGTTAAACTCACATGTTTTCAATATCACAGGCATTTTTAGACATTTTGCACGTTTGGATTAGGAATTATGTTGGAATACATTTTTATTGCTTTTTTCGCATTATCTCAGGATTCTAAGTACATTACTGTCAAATTTAGTAAAAAAAAATACTTTTGGTTTTTGCAAACCTTACCAAATGTTAGTTTCCAGTAAAACTCTCAAAGATACATTTCTTCAGGCATTATTAGACATTTTGCATTTCTACTTTTGGAGTTATGTTTCAGAAACTGTCCTTTTGAGTGTGACCAATATGAGGCCAGTAAAACCCAATTTTTGTATTTGTGATCCTTTCCAAAATACCTGATTCTGGTAAAACTCACATAAATTCAATATTACAGGCTTTTTTAGACAAATTTCATGTTTGGTTTTGGAGTTATGACTATAAACCTTTCTTATTTAGTATGACAGTAATACTGTTATATTGAATACAAAAACTAACATCTGTCTTTGCAAACCTTACAAAAGATCATTTTTCTAGTACAACTAACAAAAATACATATCTCTAGGCATTATTAGATATTTTGCATGTGTTGTTTAGAAGTTATGTTTGAATACATTTTTATTGCTTTTTTCGCATTATCTCAGGATTCTAAGAACATTATAGTCATATTGAGTAAAAATTACTTTTTGCATTTGCAAGATTTAAAAAAGCATATGTTTCGAGTGAAACTCCCAATGATGCATTATTTCAGGCATTATTAGCCATTTTTCATGTGTGGTGTAGGAGTTATGTTTAAATAACTGTCATATTGAGTGTTACAGTATACAGTCATATTGAGTAAAACCTCCTTTTTGTATTTGCAAACCATAGAAAAACAACTGTATCTAGTTAAACTCACATGTTTTCAATATCACAGGCATTTTTAGACATTTTGCACGTTTGGATTAGGAATTATGTTGGAATACATTTTTATTGCTTTTTTCGCATTATCTCAGGATTCTAAGTACATTACTGTCAAATTTAGTAAAAAAAATACTTTTGGTTTTTGCAAACCTTACCAAATGTTAGTTTCCAGTAAAACTCTCAAAGATACATTTCTTCAGGCATTATTAGATATTTTGCATTTCTACTTTTGGAGTTATGTTTCAGAAACTGTCCTTTTGAGTGTGACCAATATGAGGCCAGTAAAACCCCATTTTTGTATTTGTGATCCTTTCCAAAATACCTGATTCTGGTAAAACTCACATAAATTCAATATTACAGGCTTTTTTAGACAAATTTCATGTTTGGTTTTGGAGTTATGACTATAAACCTTTCTTATTTAGTATGACAGTAATACTGTTATATTGAATAAAAAACTAACATCTGTCTTTGCAAACCTTACAAAAGATCATTTTTCTAGTACAACTAACAAAAATACATATCTCTAGGCATTATTAGATATTTTGCATGTGTTGTTTAGAAGTTATGTTTGAATACATTTGTATTGCTTTTTTCGCATTATCTCAGGATTCTAAGAACATTATAGTCATATTGAGTAAAAACTACTTTTTGCATTTGCAAGATTTAAAAAAGCATATGTTTCGAGTGAAACTCCCAATGATGCATTATTTCAGACATTATTAGCCATTTTTCATGTGTGGTGTAGGAGTTATGTTTAAATAACTGTCATATTGAGTGTTACAGTATACAGTCATATTGAGTAAAACCTCATTTTTGTATTTGCAAACCATAGAAAAACAACTGTATCTAGTTAAACTCACATGTTTTCAATATCACAGGCATTTTTAGACATTTTGCAGGTTTGGATTGGGAATTATGTTGGAATACATTTTTATTGCTTTTTTCGCATTATCTCAGGATTCTAAGTACATTACTGTCAAATTTAGTAAAAAAATACTTTTGGTTTTTGCAAACCTTACCAAATGTTAGTTTCCAGTAAAACTCTCAAAGATACATTTCTTCAGGCATTATTAGACATTTTGCATTTCTACTTTTGGAGTTATGTTTCAGAAACTGTCCTTTTGAGTGTGACCAATATGAGGCCAGTAAAACCCAATTTTTGTATTTGTGATCCTTTCCAAAATACACGATTCTGGTAAAACTCACATAAATTCAATATTACAGGCTTTTTTAGACAAATTTCATGTTTGGTTTTGGAGTTATGACTATAAACCTTTCTTATTTAGTATGACAGTAATACTGTTATATTGAATAAAAAAACTAACATCTGTCTTTGCAAACCTTACAAAAGATCATTTTTCTAGTACAACTAACAAAAATCCATATCTCTAGGCATTATTAGATATTTTGCATGTGTAGTTTAGAAGTTATGTTTGAATACATTTTTATTGCTTTTTTCGCATTATCTCAGGATTCTAAGAACATTATAGTCATATTGAGTAAAAAACTACTTTTTGCATTTGCAAGATTTAAAAAAGCATATGTTTCGAGTGAAACTCCCAATGATGCATTATTTCAGACATTATTAGCCATTTTTCATGTGTGGTGTAGGAGTTATGTTTAAATAACTGTCATATTGAGTGTTACAGTATACAGTCATATTGAGTAAAACCTCATTTTTGTATTTGCAAACCATAGAAAAACAACTGTATCTAGTTAAACTCACATGTTTTCAATATCACAGGCATTTTTAGACATTTTGCAGGTTTGGATTAGGAATTATGTTGGAATACATTTTTATTGCTTTTTTCGCATTATCTCAGGATTCTAAGTACATTACTGTCAAATTTAGTAAAAAAAATACTTTTGGTTTTTGCAAACCTTACCAAATGTTAGTTTCCAGTAGAACTCTCAAAGATACATTCCTTCGGGCATTATTAGACATTTTGCATTTCTACTTTTGGAGTAATGCATCAAAAACTGTCATTTTGAGTGTGACCAATATGAGGCCAGTAAAACCCAATTTTTGTATTTGTAATACCTTTCCAAAATACCCGATTCTGGTAAAACTCACATAAATTCAATATTACAGGCTTTTTTACACAAATTTCATGTTTGGTTTTGGAGTTATGACTATAAACCTTTCTTATTTAGTATGACAGTAATACTGTTATATTGAATAAAAAAACTAACATCTGTCTTTGCAAACCTTACAAAAGATCATTTTTCTAGTACAACTAACAAAAATCCATATCTCTAGGCATTATTAGATATTTTGCATGTGTTGTTTAGAAGTTATGTTTGAATACAATTTTATTGCTTTTTTCGCATTATCTCAGGAATCTAAGAACATTATAGTCATATTGAGTAAAAAACTACTTTTTGCATTTGCAAGATTTAAAAAAGCATATGTTTCGAGTGAAACTCCCAATGATGCATTATTTCAGACATTATTAGCCATTTTTCATGTGTGGTGTAGGAGTTATGTTTAAATAACTGTCATATTGAGTGTTACAGTATACAGTCATATTGAGTAAAACCTCATTTTTGTATTTGCAAACCATAGAAAAACAACTGTATCTAGTTAAACTCACATGTTTTCAATATCACAGGCATTTTTAGACATTTTGCAGGTTTGGATTAGGAATTATGTTGGAATACATTTTTATTGCTTTTTTCGCATTATCTCAGGATTCTAAGTACATTACTGTCAAATTTAGTAAAAAAAATACTTTTGGTTTTTGCAAACCTTACCAAATGTTAGTTTCCAGTAGAACTCTCAAAGATACATTCCTTCGGGCATTATTAGACATTTTGCATTTCTACTTTTGGAGTAATGCATCAAAAACTGTCATTTTGAGTGTGACCAATATGAGGCCAGTAAAACCCAATTTTTGTATTTGTAATACCTTTCCAAAATACCCGATTCTGGTAAAACTCACATAAATTCAATATTACAGGCTTTTTTACACAAATTTCATGTTTGGTTTTGGAGTTATGACTATAAACCTTTCTTATTTAGTATGACAGTAATACTGTTATATTGAATAAAAAAACTAACATCTGTCTTTGCAAACCTTACAAAAGATCATTTTTCTAGTACAACTAACAAAAATACATATCTCTAGGCATTATTAGATATTTTGCATGTGTTGTTTAGAAGTTATGTTTGAATACAATTTTATTGCTTTTTTCGCATTATCTCAGGATTCTAAGAACATTATAGTCATATTGAGTAAAAAACTACTTTTTGCATTTGCAAGATTTAAAAAAGCATATGTTTCGAGTGAAACTCCCAATGATGCATTATTTCAGGCATTATTAGCAATTTTTCATGTGTGGTGTAGGAGTTATGTTTAAATAACTGTCATATTGAGTGTTACAGTATACAGTCATATTGAGTAAAACCTCCTTTTTGTATTTGCAAACCATAGAAAAACAACTGTATCTAGTTAAACTCACATGTTTTCAATACCACAGGCATTTTTAGACATTTTGCACGTTCTGATTAGGAATTATGTTGGAATACATTTTTATTGCTTTTTTCGCATTATCTCAGGATTCTAAGTACATTACTGTCAAATTTAGTAAAAAAATACTTTTGGTTTTTGCAAACCTTACCAAATGTTTTTTTCCAGTAAAACTCTCAAAGATACATTTCTTCAGGCATTATTAGACATTTTGCATTTCTACTTTTGGAGTTATGTATCAAAAACTGTCATTTTGAGTGTGACCAATATGAGGCCAGTAAAACCCAATTTTTGTATTTGTGATCCTTTCCAAAATACCTGATTCTGGTAAAACTCACATAAATTCAATATTACAGGTTTTTTAAGACAAATTTCATGTTTGGTTTTGGAGTTATGACTATAAACCTTTCTTATTTAGTTTGACAGTAATACTGTTATATTGAATAAAAAACTAACGTCTAACTTTGCAAGCTTTACAAAAGATAATTTTTCTAGTACAACTAACAAAAATACATATCTCTAGGCATTATTAGATATTTTGCATGTGTTGTTTAGAAGTTATGTTTGAATACATTTTTATTGCTTTTTTCGCATTATCTCAGGATTCTAAGAACATTATAGTCATATTGAGTAAAAAACTACTTTTTGCATTTGCAAGATTTAAAAAAGCATATGTTTCGAGTGAAACTCCCAATGATGCATTATTTCAGGCATTATTAGCCATTTTTCATGTGTGGTGTAGGAGTTATGTTTAAATAACTGTCATATTGAGTGTTACAGTATACAGTCATATTAAAACCTCATTTTTGTATTTGCAAACCATAGAAAAACAACTGTATCTAGTTAAACTCACATGTTTTCAATATCACAGGCATTTTTAGACATTTTGCACGTTTGGATTAGGAATTATGTTGGAATACATTTTTATTGCTTTTTTCGCATTATCTCAGGATTCTAAGTACATTACTGTCAAATTTAGTAAAAAAAATAATTTTGGTGTTTGCAAACCTTACCAAATGTTAGTTTCCAGTAAAACTCTCAAAGATACATTTCTTCGGGCATTATTAGACATTTTGCATTTCTACTTTTGGAGTTATGCATCAAAAACTGTCATTTTGAGTGTGACCAATATGAGGCCAGTAAAACCCAATTTTTGTATTTGTGATCCTTTCCAAAATACCCGATTTTCTGGTAAAACTCACATGAATTCAATATTACAGGCTTTTTTAGACAAATTTCATGTTTGGTTTTGGAGTTATGACTATAAACCTTTCTTATTTAGTATGACAGTAATACTGTTATATTGAATAAAAAAAAATAACATCTGTCTTTGCAAACCTTACAAAAGATCATTTTTCTAGTACAACTAACAAAAATACATATCTCTAGGCATTATTAGATATTTTGCATGTGTTGTTTAGAAGTTATGTTTGAATACAATTTGATTGCTTTTTTCGCATTATCTCAGGATTCTAAGAACATTATAGTCATATTGAGTATAAAACTACTTTTTGCATTTGCAAGATTTAAAAAAGCATATGTTTCGAGTGAAACTCCCAATGATGCATTATTTCAGGCATTATTAGCCATTTTTCATGTGTGGTGTAGGAGTTATGTTTAAATAACTGTCATATTGAGTGTTACAGTATACAGTCATATTGAGTACAACCTCATTTTTGTATTTGCAAACCATAGAAAAACAACTGTATCTAGTTAAACTCACATGTTTTCAATATCACAGGCATTTTTAGACATTTTGCAGGTTTGGATTAGGAATTAAGTTGGAATACATTTTTATTGCTTTTTTCGCATTATCTCAGGATTCTAAGTACATTACTGTCAAATTTAGTAAAAAAATACTTTTGGTTTTTGCAAACCTTACCAAATATTTTTTTTCCAGTAAAAATCTCAAAGATACATTTCTTCAGGCATTATTAGACATTTTGCATTTCTACTTTTGGAGTTATGCATCAACAACTGTCATTTTGAGTGTGACCAATATGAGGCCAGTAAAACCCAATTTTTGTATTTGTGATCCTTTCCAAAATACCTGATTCTGGTAAAACTCACATAAATTCAATATAACAGGCTTTTTTAGACAAATTTCATGTTTGGTTTTGGAGTTATGACTATAAACCTTTCTTATTTAGTATGACAGTAATACTGTTATATTGAATAAAAAAAACTAACATCTGTCTTTGCAAACCTTACAAAAGATCATTTTTCTAGTACAACTAACAAAAAAACATATCTCTAGGCATTATTAGATATTTTGCATGTGTTGTTTAGAAGTTATGTTTGAATACATTTTTATTGCTTTTTTCGCATTATCTCAGGATTCTAAGAACATTATAGTCATATTGAGTAAAAAACTACTTTTTGCATTTGCAAAATTTAAAAAAACATATGTTTCGAGTGAAACTCCCAATGATGCATTATTTCAGGCATTATTAGCCATTTTTCATGTGTGGTGTAGGAGTTATGTTTAAATAACTGTCATATTGAGTGTTACAGTGTACAGTCATATTGAGTAAAACCTCCTTTTTGTATTTGCAAACCATCGAAAAACAACTGTATCTAGTTAAACTCACATGTTTTCAATATCACAGGCATTTTTAGACATTTTGCAGGTTTGGATTAGGAATTATGTTGGAATACATTTTTATTGCTTTTTTCGCATTATCTCAGGATTCTAAGTACATTACTGTCAAATTTAGTAAAAAAATACTTTTGGTTTTTGCAAACCTTACCAAATGTTTTTTTCCAGTAAAACTCTCAAAGATACATTTCTTCAGGCATTATTAGACATTTTGCATTTCTACTTTTGGAGTTATGCATCAAAAACTGTCATTTTGAGTGTGACCAATATGAGGCCAGTAAAACCCAATTTTTGTATTTGTGATCCTTTCCAAAATACCTGATTCTGGTAAAACTCACATAAATTCAATATAACAGGCTTTTTTAGACAAATGTCATGTTTGGTTTTGGAGTTATGACTATAAACCTTTCTTATTTAGTATGACAGTAATACTGTTATATTGAATAAAAAAAACTAACATCTGTCTTTGCAAACCTTACAAAAGATCATTTTTCTAGTACAACTAACAAAAAAACATTTCTCTAGGCATTATTAGATATTTTGCATGTGTTGTTTAGAAGTTATGTTTGAATACATTTTTATTGCTTTTTTCGCATTATCTCAGGATTCTAAGTACATTACTGTCAAATTTAGTAAAACAATACTTTTTCTTTTTGCAAACCTTACCAAATGTTAGTTTCCAGTAACAATCTCAAAGATACATTTCTTCAGGCATTATTAGACAATTTGCATTTCTACTTTTGGAGTTATGTATCAAAAACTGTTATTTTGAGTTTGACCAATATGAGGCCAGTAAAACCCAATTTTTGTATTTGTGATCCTTTCCAAAATACCTGACTCTGGTAAAACTCACATTAATTCAATATTACAGGTTTTTTTAGACAAATTTCATGTTTGGTTTTGGAGTTATGACTATAAACCTTTCTTATTTAGTATGACAGTAATACTGTTATATTGAATAAAAAAACTAACATCTGTCTTTGCAAACCTTACAAAAGATAATTTTTCTAGTACAACTAACAAAAATACATATCTCTAGGCGTTATTAGATATTTTGCATGTGTTGTTTAGAAGTTATGTTTGAATACATTTTTATTGCTTTTTTCGCATTATCTCAGGATTCTAAGAACATTACAGTCATATTGAGTAAAAAACTACTTTTTGCATTTGCAACATTTAAAAAAGCATATGTTTCGAGTGAAACTCCCAATGATGCATTATTTCAGGCATTATTAGCCATTTTTCATGTGTGGTGTAGGAGTTATGTTTAAATAACTGTCATATTGAGTGTTACAGTATACAGTCATATTGAGTACAACCTCATTTTTGTATTTGCAAACCATCGAAAAACAACTCTATCTAGTTAAACTCACATGTTTTCAATATCACAGGCATTTTTATACATTTTGCAGGTTTGGATTAGGAATTATGTTGGAATACATTTTTATTGCTTTTTTCGCATTATCTCAGGATTCTAAGTACATTACTGTCAAATTTAGTAAAAAAATACTTTTGGTTTTTGCAAACCTTACCAAATGTTAGTTTCCAGTAACAATCTCAAAGATACATTTCTTCAGACATTGTTAGACATTTTGCATTTCCACTTTTGGAGTTATGTATCAAAAACTGTTATTTTGTGTTTGACCAATATGAGGCCAGTAAAACCCAATTTTTGTATTTGTGATCCTTTCCAAAATACCCGACTCTGGTAAAACTCACATTGATTCAATATTACAGGTTTTTTTAGACAAATTTCATGTTTGGTTTTGGAGTTATGACTATAAACCTTTCTTATTTAGTATGACAGTAATACTGTTATATTGAATAAAAAAACTAACATCTGTCTTTGCAAACCTTACAAAAGATAATTTTTCTAGTACAACTAACAAAAATACATATCTCTAGGCGTTACTAGATATTTTGCATGTGTTGTTTGGAAGTTATGTTTGAATACATTTTTATTGCTTTTTTCGCATTATCTCAGGATTCTAAGAACATTATAGTCATATTGAGTAAAAAACTACTTTTTGCATTTGCAACATTTAAAAAAGCATATGTTTCGAGTGAAACTCCCAATGATGCATTATTTCAGGCATTATTAGCCATTTTTCATGTGTGGTGTAGGAGTTATGTTTAAATAACTGTCATATTGAGTGTTACAGTATACAGTCATATTGAGTAAAACCTCCTTTTTGTATTTGCAAACCATAGAAAAACAACTGTAACTAGTTAAACTCACATGTTTTCAATATCACAGGCATTTTTAGACATTTTGCAAGTTTGGATTAGGAATTATGTTGGAATACATTTTTATTGCTTTTTTCGCATTATCCCAGGAATCTAAGTACATTACTGTCAAATTTGGTAAAAAAATACTTTTGGTTTTTGCAAACCTTACCAAATGTTTTTTTTTTCCAGTAAAACTCTCAAAGATACATTTCTTCAGGCATTATTAGATATTTTGCATTTCTACTTTTGGAGTTATGTATCAAAAACTGTCATTTTGAGTGTGACCAATATGAGGCCAGTAAAACCCAATTTTTGTATTTGTGATCCTTTCCAAAATACCTGACTCTGGTAAAACTCACTAAAATTCAATATTACAGGTTTTTTTAGACAAACTTTATGTTTGGTTTTGGAGTTATGACTATAAACCTTTCTTATTTAGTATGACAGTAATACTGTTATATTGAATAAAAAAAACTAACATCTGTCTTTGCAAACCTTACAAAAGATCATTTTTCTAGTACAACTAACAAAAATACATATCTCTAGGCATTATTAGATATTTTGCATGTGTTGTTTAGAAGTTATGTTTGAATACATTTTTATTGCTTTTTTCGCATTATCTCAGGATTCTAAGAACATTATAGTCATATTGAGTAAAAAACTACTTTTTGCATTTGCAAGATTTAAAAAAGCATATGTTTCGAGTGAAACTCCCAATGATGCATTATTTCAGGCATTATTAGCCATTTTTCATGTGTGGTGTAGGAGTTATGTTTAAATAACTGTCATATTGAGTGTTACAGTATACAGTCATATTGAGTAAAACCTCATTTTTGTATTTGCAAACCATAGAAAAACAACTGTATCTAGTTAAACTCAAATGTTTTCAATATCACAGGCATTTTTAGACATTTTGCACGTTTGGATTAGGAATTATGTTGGAATACATTTTTATTGCTTTTTTCGCATTATCTCAGGATTCTAAGTACATTACTGTCAAATTTAGTTAAAAAAATACTTTTGGTTTTTGCAAACCTTACCAAATGTTAGTTTCCAGTAAAACTCTCAAAGATACATTTCTTCGGGCATTATTAGACAATTTGCATTTCTACTTTTGGAGTTATGCATCAAAAACTGTCATTTTGAGTGTGACCAATATGAGGCCAGTAAAACCCAATTTTTATATTTGTGATCCTTTCCAAAATACCCGATTTTCTGGTAAAACTCACATGAATTCAATATTACAGGCTTTTTTAGACAAATTTCATGTTTGGTTTTGGAGTTATGACTATAAACCTTTCTTATTTAGTATGACAGTAATACTGTTATATTGAATAAAAAAAACTAACATCTGTCTTTGCAAACCTTACAAAAGATCATTTTTCTAGTACAACTAACAAAAAAACATATCTCTAGGCATTATTAGATATTTTGCATGTGTTGTTTAGAAGTTATGTTTGAATACATTTTTATTGCTTTTTTCGCATTATCTCAGGATTCTAAGAACATTATAGTCATATTGAGTAAAAAACTACTTTTTGCATTTGCAAAATTTAAAAAAACATATGTTTCGAGTGAAACTCCCAATGATGCATTATTTCAGGCATTATTAGCCATTTTTCATGTGTGGTGTAGGAGTTATGTTTAAATAACTGTCATATTGAGTGTTACAGTGTACAGTCATATTGAGTAAAACCTCCTTTTTGTATTTGCAAACCATCGAAAAACAACTGTATCTAGTTAAACTCACATGTTTTCAATATCACAGGCATTTTTAGACATTTTGCAGGTTTGGATTAGGAATTATGTTGGAATACATTTTTATTGCTTTTTTCGCATTATCTCAGGATTCTAAGTACATTACTGTCAAATTTAGTAAAAAAATACTTTTGGTTTTTGCAAACCCTACCAAATGTTTTTTTTCCAGTAAAACACTCAAAGATACATTTCTTCAGGCATTATTAGACATTTTGCATTTCTACTTTTGGAGTTATGCATCAAAAACTGTCATTTTGAGTGTGACCAATATGAGGCCAGTAAAACCCAATTTTTGTATTTGTGATCCTTTCCAAAATACCTGATTCTGGTAAAACTCACATAAATTCAATATAACAGGCTTTTTTAGACAAATTTCATGTTTGGTTTTGGAGTTATGACTATAAACCTTTCTTATTTAGTATGACAGTAATACTGTTATATTGAATAAAAAAAACTAACATCTGTCTTTGCAAACCTTACAAAAGATCATTTTTCTAGTACAACTAACAAAAATACATATCTCTAGGCATTATTAGATATTTTGCATGTGTTGTTTAGAAGTTATGTTTGAATACATTTTTATTGCTTTTTTCGCATTATCTCAGGATTCTAAGAACATTATAGTCATATTGAGTAAAAAACTACTTTTTGCATTTGCAAGATTTAAAAAAGCATATGTTTCGAGTGAAACTCCCAATGATGCATTATTTCAGGCATTATTAGCCATTTTTCATGTGTGGTGTAGGAGTTATGTTTAAATAACTGTCATATTGAGTGTTACAGTATACAGTCATATTGAGTAAAACCTCATTTTTGTATTTGCAAACCATAGAAAAACAACTGTATCTAGTTAAACTCAAATGTTTTCAATATCACAGGCATTTTTAGACATTTTGCACGTTTGGATTAGGAATTATGTTGGAATACATTTTTATTGCTTTTTTCGCATTATCTCAGGATTCTAAGTACATTACTGTCAAATTTAGTTAAAAAAATACTTTTGGTTTTTGCAAACCTTACCAAATGTTAGTTTCCAGTAAAACTCTCAAAGATACATTTCTTCGGGCATTATTAGACAATTTGCATTTCTACTTTTGGAGTTATGCATCAAAAACTGTCATTTTGAGTGTGACCAATATGAGGCCAGTAAAACCCAATTTTTATATTTGTGATCCTTTCCAAAATACCCGATTTTCTGGTAAAACTCACATGAATTCAATATTACAGGCTTTTTTAGACAAATTTCATGTTTGGTTTTGGAGTTATGACTATAAACCTTTCTTATTTAGTATGACAGTAATACTGTTATATTGAATAAAAAAAACTAACATCTGTCTTTGCAAACCTTACAAAAGATCATTTTTCTAGTACAACTAACAAAAAAACATATCTCTAGGCATTATTAGATATTTTGCATGTGTTGTTTAGAAGTTATGTTTGAATACATTTTTATTGCTTTTTTCGCATTATCTCAGGATTCTAAGAACATTATAGTCATATTGAGTAAAAAACTACTTTTTGCATTTGCAAAATTTAAAAAAACATATGTTTCGAGTGAAACTCCCAATGATGCATTATTTCAGGCATTATTAGCCATTTTTCATGTGTGGTGTAGGAGTTATGTTTAAATAACTGTCATATTGAGTGTTACAGTGTACAGTCATATTGAGTAAAACCTCCTTTTTGTATTTGCAAACCATCGAAAAACAACTGTATCTAGTTAAACTCACATGTTTTCAATATCACAGGCATTTTTAGACATTTTGCAGGTTTGGATTAGGAATTATGTTGGAATACATTTTTATTGCTTTTTTCGCATTATCTCAGGATTCTAAGTACATTACTGTCAAATTTAGTAAAAAAATACTTTTGGTTTTTGCAAACCTTACCAAATGTTTTTTTCCAGTAAAACTCTCAAAGATACATTTCTTCAGGCATTATTAGACATTTTGCATTTCTACTTTTGGAGTTATGCATCAAAAACTGTCATTTTGAGTGTGACCAATATGAGGCCAGTAAAACCCAATTTTTGTATTTGTGATCCTTTCCAAAATACCTGATTCTGGTAAAACTCACATAAATTCAATATAACAGGCTTTTTTAGACAAATGTCATGTTTGGTTTTGGAGTTATGACTATAAACCTTTCTTATTTAGTATGACAGTAATACTGTTATATTGAATAAAAAAAACTAACATCTGTCTTTGCAAACCTTACAAAAGATCATTTTTCTAGTACAACTAACAAAAAAACATTTCTCTAGGCATTATTAGATATTTTGCATGTGTTGTTTAGAAGTTATGTTTGAATACATTTTTATTGCTTTTTTCGCATTATCTCAGGATTCTAAGTACATTACTGTCAAATTTAGTAAAACAATACTTTTTCTTTTTGCAAACCTTACCAAATGTTAGTTTCCAGTAACAATCTCAAAGATACATTTCTTCAGGCATTATTAGACAATTTGCATTTCTACTTTTGGAGTTATGTATCAAAAACTGTTATTTTGAGTTTGACCAATATGAGGCCAGTAAAACCCAATTTTTGTATTTGTGATCCTTTCCAAAATACCTGACTCTGGTAAAACTCACATTAATTCAATATTACAGGTTTTTTTAGACAAATTTCATGTTTGGTTTTGGAGTTATGACTATAAACCTTTCTTATTTAGTATGACAGTAATACTGTTATATTGAATAAAAAAACTAACATCTGTCTTTGCAAACCTTACAAAAGATAATTTTTCTAGTACAACTAACAAAAATACATATCTCTAGGCGTTATTAGATATTTTGCATGTGTTGTTTAGAAG
This sequence comes from Nerophis ophidion, assembly GCF_033978795.1. Taxonomy (NCBI): domain Eukaryota; kingdom Metazoa; phylum Chordata; class Actinopteri; order Syngnathiformes; family Syngnathidae; genus Nerophis; species Nerophis ophidion. The sequence continues at coordinate 76,308 of NW_026907111.1, forward strand.
TTATGTTTGAATACATTTTTATTGCTTTTTTCGCATTATCTCAGGATTCTAAGAACATTACAGTCATATTGAGTAAAAAACTACTTTTTGCATTTGCAACATTTAAAAAAGCATATGTTTCGAGTGAAACTCCCAATGATGCATTATTTCAGGCATTATTAGCCATTTTTCATGTGTGGTGTAGGAGTTATGTTTAAATAACTGTCATATTGAGTGTTACAGTATACAGTCATATTGAGTACAACCTCATTTTTGTATTTGCAAACCATCGAAAAACAACTCTATCTAGTTAAACTCACATGTTTTCAATATCACAGGCATTTTTATACATTTTGCAGGTTTGGATTAGGAATTATGTTGGAATACATTTTTATTGCTTTTTTCGCATTATCTCAGGATTCTAAGTACATTACTGTCAAATTTAGTAAAAAAATACTTTTGGTTTTTGCAAACCTTACCAAATGTTAGTTTCCAGTAACAATCTCAAAGATACATTTCTTCAGACATTGTTAGACATTTTGCATTTCCACTTTTGGAGTTATGTATCAAAAACTGTTATTTTGTGTTTGACCAATATGAGGCCAGTAAAACCCAATTTTTGTATTTGTGATCCTTTCCAAAATACCCGACTCTGGTAAAACTCACATTGATTCAATATTACAGGTTTTTTTAGACAAATTTCATGTTTGGTTTTGGAGTTATGACTATAAACCTTTCTTATTTAGTATGACAGTAATACTGTTATATTGAATAAAAAAACTAACATCTGTCTTTGCAAACCTTACAAAAGATAATTTTTCTAGTACAACTAACAAAAATACATATCTCTAGGCGTTACTAGATATTTTGCATGTGTTGTTTGGAAGTTATGTTTGAATACATTTTTATTGCTTTTTTCGCATTATCTCAGGATTCTAAGAACATTATAGTCATATTGAGTAAAAAACTACTTTTTGCATTTGCAACATTTAAAAAAGCATATGTTTCGAGTGAAACTCCCAATGATGCATTATTTCAGGCATTATTAGCCATTTTTCATGTGTGGTGTAGGAGTTATGTTTAAATAACTGTCATATTGAGTGTTACAGTATACAGTCATATTGAGTAAAACCTCCTTTTTGTATTTGCAAACCATAGAAAAACAACTGTAACTAGTTAAACTCACATGTTTTCAATATCACAGGCATTTTTAGACATTTTGCAAGTTTGGATTAGGAATTATGTTGGAATACATTTTTATTGCTTTTTTCGCATTATCCCAGGAATCTAAGTACATTACTGTCAAATTTGGTAAAAAAATACTTTTGGTTTTTGCAAACCTTATCAAATGTTTTTTTTTTCCAGTAAAACTCTCAAAGATACATTTCTTCAGGCATTATTAGATATTTTGCATTTCTACTTTTGGAGTTATGTATCAAAAACTGTCATTTTGAGTGTGACCAATATGAGGCCAGTAAAACCCAATTTTTGTATTTGTGATCCTTTCCAAAATACCTGACTCTGGTAAAACTCACTAAAATTCAATATTACAGGTTTTTTTAGACAAACTTTATGTTTGGTTTTGGAGTTATGACTATAAACCTTTCTTATTTAGTATGACAGTAATACTGTTATATTGAATAAAAAAAACTAACATCTGTCTTTGCAAACCTTACAAAAGATCATTTTTCTAGTACAACTAACAAAAATACATATCTCTAGGCATTATTAGATATTTTGCATGTGTTGTTTAGAAGTTATGTTTGAATACATTTTTATTGCTTTTTTCGCATTATCTCAGGATTCTAAGAACATTATAGTCATATTGAGTAAAAAACTACTTTTTGCATTTGCAAGATTTAAAAAAGCATATGTTTCGAGTGAAACTCCCAATGATGCATTATTTCAGGCATTATTAGCCATTTTTCATGTGTGGTGTAGGAGTTATGTTTAAATAACTGTCATATTGAGTGTTACAGTATACAGTCATATTGAGTAAAACCTCATTTTTGTATTTGCAAACCATAGAAAAACAACTGTATCTAGTTAAACTCAAATGTTTTCAATATCACAGGCATTTTTAGACATTTTGCACGTTTGGATTAGGAATTATGTTGGAATACATTTTTATTGCTTTTTTCGCATTATCTCAGGATTCTAAGTACATTACTGTCAAATTTAGTTAAAAAAATACTTTTGGTTTTTGCAAACCTTACCAAATGTTAGTTTCCAGTAAAACTCTCAAAGATACATTTCTTCGGGCATTATTAGACAATTTGCATTTCTACTTTTGGAGTTATGCATCAAAAACTGTCATTTTGAGTGTGACCAATATGAGGCCAGTAAAACCCAATTTTTATATTTGTGATCCTTTCCAAAATACCCGATTTTCTGGTAAAACTCACATGAATTCAATATTACAGGCTTTTTTAGACAAATTTCATGTTTGGTTTTGGAGTTATGACTATAAACCTTTCTTATTTAGTATGACAGTAATACTGTTATATTGAATAAAAAAAACTAACATCTGTCTTTGCAAACCTTACAAAAGATCATTTTTCTAGTACAACTAACAAAAAAACATATCTCTAGGCATTATTAGATATTTTGCATGTGTTGTTTAGAAGTTATGTTTGAATACATTTTTATTGCTTTTTTCGCATTATCTCAGGATTCTAAGAACATTATAGTCATATTGAGTAAAAAACTACTTTTTGCATTTGCAAAATTTAAAAAAACATATGTTTCGAGTGAAACTCCCAATGATGCATTATTTCAGGCATTATTAGCCATTTTTCATGTGTGGTGTAGGAGTTATGTTTAAATAACTGTCATATTGAGTGTTACAGTGTACAGTCATATTGAGTAAAACCTCCTTTTTGTATTTGCAAACCATCGAAAAACAACTGTATCTAGTTAAACTCACATGTTTTCAATATCACAGGCATTTTTAGACATTTTGCAGGTTTGGATTAGGAATTATGTTGGAATACATTTTTATTGCTTTTTTCGCATTATCTCAGGATTCTAAGTACATTACTGTCAAATTTAGTAAAAAAATACTTTTGGTTTTTGCAAACCCTACCAAATGTTTTTTTTCCAGTAAAACACTCAAAGATACATTTCTTCAGGCATTATTAGACATTTTGCATTTCTACTTTTGGAGTTATGCATCAAAAACTGTCATTTTGAGTGTGACCAATATGAGGCCAGTAAAACCCAATTTTTGTATTTGTGATCCTTTCCAAAATACCTGATTCTGGTAAAACTCACATAAATTCAATATAACAGGCTTTTTTAGACAAATGTCATGTTTGGTTTTGGAGTTATGACCATAAACCTTTCTTATTTAGTATGACAGTAATACTGTTATATTGAATAAAAAAACTAACATCTGTCTTTGCAAACCTTACAAAAGATCATTTTTCTAGTACAACTAACAAAAATACATATCTCTAGGCATTATTAGATATTTTGCATGTGTTGTTTAGAAGTTATGTTTGAATACATTTTTATTGCTTTTTTCGCATTATCTCAGGATTCTAAGAACATTATAGTCATATTGAGTAAAAAACTACTTTTTGCATTTGCAAGATTTAAAAAAGCATATGTTTCGAGTGAAACTTCCAATGATGCATTAGTTCAGGCATTGTTAGCCATTTTTCATGTGTGGTGTAGGAGTTATGTTTAAATAACTATCATATTGAGTGTTACAGTATACAGTCATATTGAGTAATACCTCATTTTTGTATTTGCAAACCATAGAAAAACAACTGTATCTGGTTAAACTCACATGTTTTCAATATTACAGGCATTTTTAGACATTTTGCACGTTTGGATTAGGAATTATGTTGGAATACATTTGTATTGCTTTTTTCGCATTATCTCAGGATTCTAAGTACATTACTGTCAAATTTGGTAAAAAAATACTTTTTCTTTTTGCAAACCTTACCAAATGTTAGTTTCCAGTAAAACTCTCAAAGATACATTTCTTCAGGCATTATTAGACATTTTGCATTTCTACTTTTGGAGTTATGTTTCAGAAACTGTCATTTTGAGTGTGACCAATATGAGGCCAGTAAAACCCAATTTTTGTATTTGTGATCCTTTCCAAAATACCTGATTCTGGTAAATCTCACATAAATTCAATATTACAGGCTTTTTTAGACAAATTTCATGTTTGGTTTTGGAGTTATGACTATAAACCTTTCTTATTTAGTATGACAGTAATACTGTTATATTGAATAAAGAAAAATAACATCTGTCTTTGCAAACGTTACAAAAGATCATTTTTCTAGTACAACTAACAAAAAGACATATCTCTAGGCATTATTAGATATTTTTTATGTGTTGTTTAGAAGTTATGTTTGAATACAATTTTATTGCTTTTTTCGCATTATCTCAGGAATCTAAGAACATTATAGTCATATTGAGTAAAAAACTACTTTTTGCATTTGCAAGATTTAAAAAAGCATATGTTTCGAGTGAAACTCCCAATGATGCATTATTTCAGGCATTATTAGCCATTTTTCATGTGTGGTATAGGAGTTATGCTTAAATAACTGTCATATTGAGTGTTACAGTATACAGTCATATAGAGTAAAACCTCATTTTTGTATTTGCAAACCATAGAAAAACAACTGTATCTAGTTAAACTCACATGTTTTCAATATCACAGGCATTTTTAGACACTTTGCAGGTTTGGATTAGGAATTATGTTGGAATACATTTTTATTGCTTTTTTCGCATTATCTCAGGATTCTAAGTACATTACTGTCAAATTTAGTAAAAAAATACTTTTGGTTTTTGCAAACCTTACCAAATGTTTTTTTTCCAGTAAAACTCTCAAAGATACATTTCTTCAGGCATTATTAGACATTTTGCATTTCTACTTTTGGAGTTATGCATTAAAAACTGTCATTTTGAGTGTGACCAATATGAGGCCAGTAAAACCCAATTTTTGTATTTGTGATCCTTTCCAAAATACCTGATTCTGGTAAAACTCACATAAATTCAATATAATAGGCTTTTTTAGACACATTTCATGTTTGGTTTTGGAGTTATGACTATAAACCTTTCTTATTTAGTATGACAGTAATACTGTTATATTGAATAAAAAAAACTAACATCTGTCTTTGCAAACCTTACAAAAGATCATTTTTCTAGTACAACTAACAAAAATACATATCTCTAGGCATTATTAGATATTTTGCATGTGTTGTTTAGAAGTTATGTTTGAATACATTTTTATTGCTTTTTTCGCATTATCTCAGGATTCTAAGAACATTATAGTCATATTGAGTAAAAAACTACTTTTTGCATTTGCAACATTTAAAAAAACATATGTTTCGAGTGAAACTCCCAATGATGCATTATTTCAGGCATTATTAGCCATTTTTCATGTGTGGTGTAGGAGTTTTGTTTAAATAACTGTCATATTGAGTGTTACAGTATACAGTCATATTGAGTAAAACCTCCTTTTTGTATTTGCAAACCATAGAAAAACAACTGTATCTAGTTAAACTCACATGTTTTCAATATCACAGGCATTTTTAGACATTTTGCACGTTTGGATTAGGAATTATGTTAGAATACATTTTCATTGCTTTTTTCGCATTATCTCAGGATTCTAAGTACATTACTGTCAAATTTAGTAAAAAATTACTTTTGGTTTTTGCAAACCTTACCAAATGTTAGTTTCCAGTAAAACTCTCAAATATACATTTCTTCAGGCATTATCAGACATTTTGCATTTCTACTTTTGGAGTTATGTATCAACAACTGTTATTTTGAGTTTGACCAATATGAGGCCAGTAAAACCCAATTTTTGTATTTGTGATCCTTTCCAAAATACCTGACTCTGGTAAAACTCACATTAATTCAATATTACAGGTTTTTTTAGACAAATTTCATGTTTGGTTTTGGAGTTATGACTATAAACCTTTCTTATTTAGTATGACAGTAATACTGTTATATTGAATATAAAAAACTAACATCTGTCTTTGCAAACCTTACAAAAGATCATTTTTACAGTACAACTAACAAAAATACATATCTCTAGGCATTATTAGATATTTTGCATGTGTTGTTTAGAAGTTATGTTTGAATACAATTTTAGTGCTTTTTTCGCATTATCTCAGGAATCTAAGAACATTATAGTCATATTGAGTAAAAAACTACTTCTTGCATTTGCAACATTTAAAAAAGCATATGTTTCGAGTGAAACTCCCAATGATGCATTATTTCAGGCATTATTAGCCATTTTTCATGTGTGGTGTAGGAGTTATGTTTAAATAACTGTCATATTGAGTGTTACAGTATACAGTCATATTGAGTAAAACCTCCTTTTTGTATTTGCAAACCATAGAAAAACAACTGTAACTAGTTAAACTCACATGTTTTCAATACCACAGGCATTTTTAGACATTTTGCACGTTTGGATTAGGAATTATGTTGGAATACATTTTTATTGCTTTTTTCGCATTATCTCAGGAATCTAAGTACATTACTGTCAAATTTGGTAAAAAAATACTTTTGGTTTTTGCAAACCTTACCAAATGTTTTTTTTTCCAGTAAAACTCTCAAAGATACATTTCTTCAGGCATTATTAGATATTTTGCATTTTACTTTTGGAGTTATGTATCAAAAACTGTCATTTTGAGTGTGACCAATATGAGGCCAGTAAAACCCAATTTTTGTATTTGTGATCCTTTCCAAAATACCTGACTCTGGTAAAACTCACTAAAATTCAATATTACAGGTTTTTTTTAGACAAATTTCATGTTTGGTTTTGGAGTTATGACTATAAACCTTTCTTTTTTAGTATGACAGTAATACTGTTATATTGAATAAAAAAAACTAACATCTGTCTTTGCAAAGCTTACAAAAGATCATTTTTCTAGTACAACTAACAAAAATACATATCTCTAGGCATTATTAGATATTTTGCATGTGTTGTTTAGAAGTTATGTTTGAATACATTTTTATTGCTTTTTTCGCATTATCTCAGGATTCTAAGAACATTATAGTCATATTGAGTAAAAAACTACTTTTTGCATTTGCAAGATTTAAAAAAGCATATGTTTCGAGTGAAACTTCCAATGATGCATTAGTTCAGGCATTGTTAGCCATTTTTCATGTGTGGTGTAGGAGTTATGTTTAAATAACTGTCATATTGAGTGTTACAGTATACAGTCATATTGAGTAAAACCTCCTTTTTGTATTTGCAAACCATAGAAAAACAACTGCATCTAGTTAAACTCACATGTTTTCAATATCACAGGCATTTTTAGACATTTTGCACGTTTGGATTAGGAATTATGTTGGAATAAATTTTTATTGCTTTTTTCGCATTATCTCAGGAATCTAAGTACATTACTGTCAAATTTGGTAAAAAAATACTTTTGGTTTTTGCAAACCTTACCAAATGTTTTTTTTCCAGTAAAACTCTCAAATATACATTTCTTCAGGCATTATTAGATATTTTGCATTTCTACTTTTGGAGTTATGTATCAAAAACTGTCATTTTGAGTGTGACCAATATGAGGCCAGTAAAACCCAATTTTTGTATTTGTGATCCTTTCCAAAATACCTGACTCTGGTAAAACTCACTAAAATTCAATATTACAGGTTTTTTTAGACAAATTTCATGTTTGGTTTTGGAGTTATGACTATAAACCTTTCTTATTTAGTATGACAGTAATACTGTTATATTGAATAAAAAAAACTAACATCTGTCTTTGCAAACCTTACAAAAGATCATTTTTCTAGTACAACTAACAAAAATACATATCTCTAGGCATTATTAGATATTTTGCATGTGTTGTTTAGAAGTTATGTTTGAATACATTTTTATTGCTTTTTTCGCATTATCTCAGGATTCTAAGAACATTATAGTCATATTGAGTAAAAAACTACTTTTTGCATTTGCAAGATTTAAAAAAGCATATGTTTCGAGTGAAACTTCCAATGATGCATTAGTTCAGGCATTGTTAGCCATTTTTCATGTGTGGTGTAGGAGTTATGTTTAAATAACTATCATATTGAGTGTTACAGTATACAGTCATATTGAGTAATACCTCAATTTTGTATTTGCAAACCATAGAAAAACAACTGTATCTGGTTAAACTCACATGTTTTCAATATTACAGGCATTTTTAGACATTTTGCACGTTTGGATTAGGAATTATGTTGGAATACATTTGTATTGCTTTTTTCGCATTATCTCAGGATTCTAAGTACATTACTGTCAAATTTGGTAAAAAAATACTTTTTCTTTTTGCAAACCTTACCAAATGTTAGTTTCCAGTAAAACTCTCAAAGATACATTTCTTCAGGCATTATTAGACATTTTGCATTTCTACTTTTGGAGTTATGTTTCAGAAACTGTCATTTTGAGTGTGACCAATATGAGGCCAGTAAAACCCAATTTTTGTATTTGTGATCCTTTCCAAAATACCTGATTCCGGTAAATCTCACATAAATTCAATATTACAGGCTTTTTTAGACAAATTTCATGTTTGGTTTTGGAGTTATGACTATAAACCTTTCTTATTTAGTATGACAGTAATACTGTTATATTGAATAAAGAAAAATAACATCTGTCTTTGCAAACGTTACAAAAGATCATTTTTCTAGTACAACTAACAAAAAGACATATCTCTAGGCATTATTAGATATTTTTTATGTGTTGTTTAGAAGTTATGTTTGAATACAATTTTATTGCTTTTTTCGCATTATCTCAGGAATCTAAGAACATTATAGTCATATTGAGTAAAAAACTACTTTTTGCATTTGCAAGATTTAAAAAAGCATATGTTTCGAGTGAAACTCCCAATGATGCATTATTTCAGGCATTATTAGCCATTTTTCATGTGTGGTATAGGAGTTATGCTTAAATAACTGTCATATTGAGTGTTACAGTATACAGTCATATAGAGTAAAACCTCATTTTTGTATTTGCAAACCATAGAAAAACAACTGTATCTAGTTAAACTCACATGTTTTCAATATCACAGGCATTTTTAGACACTTTGCAGGTTTGGATTAGGAATTATGTTGGAATACATTTTTATTGCTTTTTTCGCATTATCTCAGGATTCTAAGTACATTACTGTCAAATTTAGTAAAAAAATACTTTTGGTTTTTGCAAACCTTACCAAATGTTTTTTTTCCAGTAAAACTCTCAAAGATACATTTCTTCAGGCATTATTAGACATTTTGCATTACTACTTTTGGAGTTATGCATTAAAAACTGTCATTTTGAGTGTGACCAATATGAGGCCAGTAAAACCCAATTTTTGTATTTGTGATCCTTTCCAAAATACCTGATTCTGGTAAAACTCACATAAATTCAATATAACAGGCTTTTTTAGACACATTTCATGTTTGGTTTTGGAGTTATGACTATAAACCTTTCTTATTTAGTATGACAGTAATACTGTTATATTGAATAAAAAAAACTGACATCTGTCTTTGCAAACCTTACAAAAGATCATTTTTCTAGTACAACTAACAAAAATACATATCTCTAGGCATTATTAGATATTTTGCATGTGTTGTTTAGAAGTTATGTTTGAATACATTTTTATTGCTTTTTTCGCATTATCTCAGGATTCTAAGAACATTATAGTCATATTGAGTAAAAAACTACTTTTTGCATTTGCAACATTTAAAAAAACATATGTTTCGAGTGAAACTCCCAATGATGCATTATTTCAGGCATTATTAGCCATTTTTCATGTGTGGTGTAGGAGTTATGTTTAAATAACTGTCATATTGAGTGTTACAGTATACAGTCATATTGAGTAAAACCTCATTTTTGTATTTGCAAACCATAGAAAAACAACTGTATCTAGTTAAACTCACATGTTTTCAATATCACAGGCATTTTTAGACATTTTGCAGGTTTGGATTAGGAATTATGTTGGAATACTTTTTTATTGCTTTTTTCGCATTATCTCAGGATTCTAAGTACATTACTGTCAAATTTAGTAAAAAAATACTTTTGGTTTTTGCAAACCTTACCAAATGTTAGTTTCCAGTAACAATCTCAAAGATACATTTCTTCAGGCATTATTAGACATTTTGCATTTCTACTTTTGGAGTTATGCATCAAAAACTGTCATTTTGAGTGTGACCAATATGAGGCCAGTAAAACCCAATTTTTGTATTTGTGATCCTTTCCAAAATACCCGATTTTCTGGTAAAACTCACATGAATTCAATATTACAGGCTTTTTTTAGACAAATTTCATGTTTGGTTTTGGAGTTATGACTATAACCCTTTCTTATTTAGTATGACAGTAATACTGTTATATTGAATAAAAAAACTAACATCTGTCTTTGCAAACCTTACAAAAGATCATTTTTCTAGTACAACTAACAAAAAAACATATCTCTAGGCATTATTAGATATTTTGCATGTGTTGTTTAGAAGTTATGTTTGAATACATTTGTATTGCTTTTTTCGCATTATCTCAGGATTCTAAGAACATTACAGTCATATTGAGTAAAAAACTACTTTTTGCATTTGCAAGATTTAAAAAAGCATATGTTTCGAGTGAAACTCCCAATGATGCATTATTTCAGGCATTATTAGCCATTTTTCATGTGTGGTGTAGGAGTTATGTTTAAATAACTGTCGCCAGCTTTCCGGGACTCTTGTTTTGTTGGCGCAGGCAGCGTGAAGCGGGGCTTTTGTTGTGGGGATGGGAGGTGTGCGGTCGGCCTTTGGAGTTTTGGCGGGGGGGGCGGCGCGGGGGTCTGTTGAGGTGGGGGGTGTTTCTCGCCTTCCTCTCTGTCATTTTTTCATGGTGGTGAACTGGCGGCGGCCGGCGTCATCTCGCGGGGCCCTTGGGTGCCGTGAATGTCAATCAAGCAAGCTACGGAATTTGCCGCCAATGTTTTTCTTGTAAAGTGTATGGAAGCTGGATGAATTAGATGCCAAAAACCAACCACTTTCATGTGGTATTGTACAGAAAGGACAACTTTTTTTCTCCTCCATTTGAAAATGTGGGCGTTATCATCATTACTGTCTGATTCCAATCAATGCAAGTCATCAGGATCGGGTGGTACACCAGCTTATGTTCTTGTCTTTGTGAAAGAGAGACATCTATATGTGTTACACATGCTTGTATTATCATTAAACACATTTAACTTGTTTACGAAAATGTCTCTTTCATAAATAAATAAATATAAATGATATATATAAATGAGGTAGAGCCCCTCGAGTTGGTCAATTGAAAAGTAGCTCGCCTGCAGAAAAATGTGGGCACCCCTGCTGTAAACAATTAGCTGCGGGTCGCATCTGGCCCCCCGGGCCGCACTTTGGACACCCTTGGTCTAGCTCATGTTTTTAAAATTCCACTGACCTCCAAATGTTATTTTTGTTCCAGTTTGTCGGCTTGTTTGCCTACACTGTTATATTGTTGTTTCAATGAGTTGATTGATGGTTCTCTGGGGTCCAAGGGGCTTGGTCTGCTATCACCACAGCACAGCAGCCAGCCAACACCCTGATGGCCCTGATATGTATATATATATATATATATATATATATATATATATATATATATATATATATATATATATATATATATATATATATATATATATATATATATATATATATATATATATATATATATATATATATATATATATAAATAAAGCATTAATATGTATATATATAAAGCATTAATATGTATATATATAAAGCATTAAGGAAAGTGTTGAACAATCCCAGAACAAACATGTGTGATGAGCTAACTGAAGCACCGTCTTAAAGACAAACCATCCATCCATCCATCCATTTTCTACCGCTTATTCCCTTTCGGGGTTGCGGGGGGCGCTGGCGCCTATCTCAGCTACAATCGGGCGGAAGGCAGGGTACACCCTGGACAAGTCGCCACCTCATCGCAGGGCCAACACAGATAGACAGACAACATTCACACTCACATTCACACACTAGGGCCAATTTAGTGTTGCCAATCAACCTAAAGACAAAACCATTTCAGGTTAATTAAAAGACTTGATGGGGTCTTATACGAGCCGTTAAAGTCTATTGGAGCCATTTAGGTTCAATACTGAAAGCTCTGACAGCTGGAAATTGGAGCTAGGCATTGATTGACTATAGGGAAATTATGATGAAATCATTGTTTAATTGTTATTTTTAAAAGTTTTAATTGAATGGGAGAATCCACATTTATGATTTCACGTTTAGAAGCTAGAGTCGTACGTGCGCAACCCGAGGGTCTCTGGTTCAAATCCCACCTAGTACCAACCTCGTCACGTCCGTTGTGTCCTAAGCAAGACACTTCACCCTTGCTCCTGATGGGTGCTGGTTGGCGCCTTGCATGGCAGCTCCCTCCATCAGTGTGTGAATGTGTGTGTGAATGGGTAAATGTGGAAGTAGTGTCAAAGCGCTTTGAGTACCTTGAAGTTAGAAAAGCGCTATACAAGTACAACCCATTTATTATTTATCATTTATATTGAGTGTTACAGTATACAGTCATATTGAGTAAAACCTCCTTTTTGTATTTGCAAACCATAGAAAAACAACTGCATCTAGTTAAACTCACATGTTTTCAATATCACAGGCATTTTTAGACATTTTGCACGTTTGGATTAGGAATTATGTTAGAATAGTTATTCATTGCTTTTTTCGCATTATCTCAGGATTCTAAGTACATTACTGTCAAATTTAGTAAAAAATTACTTTTGGTTTTTGCAAACCTTACCAAATGTTAGTTTCCAGTAAAACTCTCAAATATACATTTCTTCAGGCATTATTAGACATTTTGCATTTCTACTTTTGGAGTTATGTATCAACAACTGTTATTTTGAGTTTGACCAATATGAGGCCAGTAAAACCCAATTTTTGTATTTGTGATCCTTTCCAAAATACCTGACTCTGGTAAAACTCACATTAATTCAATATTACAGGTTTTTTTAGACAAATTTCATGTTTGGTTTTGGAGTTATGACTATAAACCTTTCTTATTTAGTATGACAGTAATACTGTTATATTGAATATAAAAAACTAACATCTGTCTTTGCAAACCTTACAAAAGATCATTTTTCTAGTACAACTAACAAAAATACATATCTCTAGGCATTATTAGATATTTTGCATGTGTTTTTTAGAAGTTATGTTTGAATACAATTTTATTGCTTTTTTCGCATTATCTCAGGAATCTAAGAACATTATAGTCATATTGAGTAAAAAACTACTTTTTGCATTTGCAAGATTTAAAAAAGCATATGTTTCGAGTGAAACTCCCAATGATGCATTATTTCAGGCATTATTAGCCGTTTTTCATGTGTGGTGTAGGAGTTATGTTTAAATAACTGTCATATTGAGTGTTACAGTATACAGTCATATTGAGTACAACCTCATTTTTGTATTTGCAAACCATAGAAAAACAACTGTATCTAGTTAAACTCACATGTTTTCAATATCACAGGCATTTTTAGACATTTTGCAGGTTTGGATTAGGAATTATGTTGGAATACATTTTTATTGCTTTTTTCGCATTATCTCAGGATTCTAAGTACATTACTGTCAAATTTAGTAAAAAATACTTTTGGTTTTTGCAAACCTTACCAAATGTTAGTTTCCAGTAAAATTCTCAAAGATACATTTCTTCAGGCATTATTAGACATTTTGCATTTCTACTTTTGGAGTTATGTATCAAAAACTGTTATTTTGAGTTTGACCAATATGAGGCCAGTAAAACCCAATTTTTGTATTTGTGATCCTTTCCAAAATACCTGACTCTGGTAAAACTCACATTAATTCAATATTACAGGTTTTTTTAGACAAATTTCATGTTTGGTTTTGGAGTTATGACTATAAACCTTTCTTATTTAGTATGACAGTAATACTGTTATATTGAATAAAAAAACTAACATCTGTCTTTGCAAACCTTACAAAAGATCATTTTTCTAGTACAACTAACAAAAATACATATCTCTAGGCATTATTAGATATTTTGCATGTGTTGTTTAGGAGTTATGTTTGAATACAATTTTATTGCTTTTTTCGCATTATCTCAGGATTCTAAGAACATTATAGTCATATTGAGTAAAAAACTCCTTTTTGCATTTGCAAGATTTAAAAAAGCATATGTTTCGAGTGAAACTCCCAATGATGCATTATTTCAGGCATTATTAGCCATTTTTCATGTGTGGTGTAGGAGTTATGTTTAAATAACTGTCATATTGAGTGTTACAGTATACAGTCATATTGAGTACAACCTCATTTTTGTATTTGCAAACCATAGAAAAACAACTGTATCTAGTTAAACTCACATGTTTTCAATATCACAGGCATTTTTAGACATTTTGCACGTTTGGATTAGGAATTATGTATGAATACATTATTATTGCTTTTTTCGCATTATCTCAGGATTCTAAGTACATTACTGTCAAATTTAGTAAAAAAATAGTTTTGGTTTTTGCAAACCTTACCAAATGTTAGTTTCCAGTAACAATCTCAAAGATACATTTCTTCAGGCATTATTAGACATTTTGCATTTCTACTTTTGGAGTTATGTATCAAAAACTGTTATTTTGAGTTTGACCAATATGAGGCCAGTAAAACCCAATTTTTGTATTTGTGATCCTTTCCAAAATACCTGACTCTGGTAAAACTCACTAAAATTCAATATTACAGGTTTTTTTTAGACAAATTTCATGTTTGGTTTTGGAGTTATGACTATAAACCTTTCTTATTTAGTATGACAGTAATACTGTTATATTGAATAAAAAAACTAACATCTGTCTTTGCAAACCTTACAAAAGATCATTTTTCTAGTACAACTAACAAAAATACATATCTCTAGGCGTTATTAGATATTTTGCATGTGTTGTTTAGAAGTTATGTTTGAATACATTTTTATTGCTTTTTTCGCATTATCTCAGGATTCTAAGAACATTACAGTCATATTGAGTAAAAAACTACTTTTTGCATTTGCAACATTTAAAAAAGCATATGTTTCGAGTGAAACTCCCAATGATGCATTATTTCAGGCATTATTAGCCATTTTTCATGTGTGGTGTAGGAGTTATGTTTAAACAACTGTCATATTGAGTGTTACAGTATACAGTCATATTGAGTAAAACCTCCTTTTTGTATTTGCAAACCATAGAAAAACAACTGCATCTAGTTAAACTCACATTTTTCAATATCACAGGCATTTTTAGACATTTTGCACGTTTGGATTAGGAATTATGTTAGAATACATTTTCATTGCTTTTTTCGCATTATCTCAGGATTCTAAGTACATTACTGTCAAATTTAGTAAAAAAATACTTTTGGTTTTTGCAAACCTTACCAAATATTAGTTTCCAGTAAAACTCTCAAATATACATTTCTTCAGGCATTATTAGACATTTTGCATTTCTACTTTTGGAGTTATGTATCAACAACTGTTATTTTGAGTTTGACCAAAATGAGGCCAGTAAAACCCAATTTTTGTATTTGTGATCCTTTCCAAAATACCTCACTCTGGTAAAACTCACATTAATTCAATAATACAGGTTTTTTTAGACAAATTTCATGTTTGGTTTTGGAGTTATGACTATAAACCTTTCTTATTTAGTATGACAGTAATACTGTTATATTGAATATAAAAAACTAACATCTGTCTTTGCAAACCTTACAAAAGATCATTTTTCTAGTACAACTAACAAAAATACATATCTCTAGGCATTATTAGATATTTTGCATGTGTTGTTTAGAAGTTATGTTTGAATACAATTTTATTGCTTTTTTTCGCATTATCTCAGGAATCTAAGAACATTATAGTCATATTGAGTAAAAAACTACTTTTTGCATTTGCAAGATTTAAAAAAGCATATGTTTCGAGTGAAACTCCCAATGATGCATTATTTCAGGCATTATTAGCCATTTTTCATGTGTGGTGTAGGAGTTATGTTTAAATAACTGTCATATTGAGTGTTACAGTATACAGTCATATTGAGTACAACCTCATTTTTGTATTTGCAAACCATAGAAAAACAACTCTATCTAGTTAAACTCACATGTTTTCAATATCACAGGCATTTTTATACATTTTGCAGGTTTGGATTAGGAATTATGTTGGAATACATTTTTATTGCTTTTTTCGCATTATCTCAGGATTCTAAGTACATTACTGTCAAATTTAGTAAAAAAAATACTTTTGGTTTTTGCAAACCTTACCAAATGTTAGTTTCCAGTAACAATCTCAAAGATACATTTCTTCAGACATTATTAGACATTTTGCATTTCCACTTTTGGAGTTATGTATCAAAAACTGTTATTTTGAGTTGGACCAATATGAGGCCAGTAAAACCCAATTTTTGTATTTGTGATCCTTTCCAAAATACCTGACTCTGGTAAAACTCACATTGATTCAATATTACAGGTTTTTTTAGACAAATTTCATGTTTGGTTTTGGAGTTATGACTATAAACCTTTCTTATTTAGTATGACAGTAATACTGTTATATTGAATAAAAAAACTAACATCTGTCTTTGCAAACCTTACAAAAGATCATTTTTCTAGTACAACTAACAAAAATACATATCTCTAGGCGTTATTAGATATTTTGCATGTGTTGTTTGGAAGTTATGTTTGAATACATTTTTATTGCTTTTTTCGCATTATCTCATGATTCTAAGAACATTATAGTCATATTGAGTAAAAAACTACTTTTTGCATTTGCAAGATTTAAAAAAGCATATGTTTCGAGTGAAACTCCCAATGATGCATTATTTCAGGCATTATTAGCCATTTTTCATGTGTGGTGTAGGAGTTATGTTTAAATAACTGTCATATTGAGTGTTACAGTATACAGTCATATTGAGTAAAACCTCCTTTTTGTATCTGCAAACCATAGAAAAACAACTGTATTTGGTTAAACTCACATGTTTTCAATATCACAGGCATTTTTAGACATTTTGCACGTTTGGATTAGGAATTATGTTGGAATACATTTTTATTGCTTTTTTCGCATTATCTCAGGATTCTAAGTACATTACTGTCAAATTTAGTAAAACAATACTTTTTCTTTTTGCAAACCTTACCAAATGTTAGTTTCCAGTAAAAGTCTTAAAGATACATTTCTTCAGGCATTATTAGACATTTTGCATTTCTACTTTTGGAGTTATGTTTCAGAAACTGTCATTTTGAGTGTGACCAATATGAGGCCAGTAAAACCCAATTTTTGTATTTGTGATCCTTTCCAAAATACCTGATTCTGGTAAATCTCACATAAATTCAATATTACAGGCTTTTTTAGACAAATTTCATGTTTGGTTTTGGAGTTATTACTATAAACCTTTCTTATTTAGTATGACAGTAATACTGTTATATTGAATAAAGAAAAATAACATCTGTCTTTGCAAACGTTACAAAAGATAATTTTTCTAGTACAACTAACAAAAATACATATCTCTAGGCATTATTAGATATTTTGCATGTGTTGTTTAGAAGTTATGTTTGAATACAATTGTATTGCTTTTTGCATTATCTCAGGAATCTAAGAACATTATAGTCATATTGAGTAAAAAAACTACTTTTTGCATTTGCAAGATTTAAAAAAGCATATGTTTCGAGTGAAACTCCCAATGATGCACTATTTCAGGCATTATTAGCCATTTTTCATGTGTAGTGTAGGAGTTATGTTTAAATAACTGTCATATTGAGTGTTACAGTATACAGTCATATTGAGTAAAACCTCATTTTTGTATTTGCAAACCATAGAAAAACAACTGTATCTAGTTAAACTCACATGTTTTCAATATCACAGGCATTTATAGACATTTTGCACGTTTGGATTAGGAATTATGTTGGAATACATTTTTATTGCTTTTTTCGCATTATCTCAGGATTCTAAGTACATTACTGTCAACTTTTCTAAAAAAAATACTTTTTGTTTTTGCAAACCTTACCAAATGTTAGTTTCCAGTAAAACTCTCAAAGATACATTTCTTCAGGCATTATTAGACATTTTGCATTTCTACTTTTGGAGTTATGTATCAAAAACTGTCATTTTGAGTGTGACCAATATGAGGCCAGTAAAACCCAATTTTTGTATTTGTGATCCTTTCCAAAATACCCGATTTTCTGGTGAAACTCACATGAATTCAATATTACAGGCTTTTTTAGACAAATTTCATGTTTGGTTTTGGAGTTATGACTATAAACCTTTCTTATTTAGTATGACAGTAATACTGTTATATTGAATATAAAAAACTAACATCTGTCTTTGCAAACGTTACAAAAGATCATTTTTCTAGTACAACTAACAAAAATACATATCTCTAGGCATTATTAGATATTTTGCATGTGTTGTTTAGAAGTTATGTTTGAATACAATTTGATTGCTTTTTTCGCATTATCTCAGGAATCTAAGAACATTATAATAATATTGAGTATAAAACTACTTTTTGCATTTGCAAGATTTAAAAAAGCATATGTTTCGAGTGAAACTCCCAATGATGCATTATTTCAGGCATTATTAGTCGTTTTTCATGTGTGGTGTAGGAGTTATGTTTAAATAACTGTCATATTGAGTGTTACAGTATACAGTCATATTGAGTACAACCTCATTTTTGTATTTGCAAACCATAGAAAAACAACTGTATCTAGTTAAACTCACATGTTTTCAATATCACAGGCATTTTTAGACATTTTGCAGGTTTGGATTAGGAATTATGTTGGAATACATTTTTATTGCTTTTTTCGCATTATCTCAGGATTCTAAGTACATTACTGTCAAATTTAGTTAAAAAAATACTTTTGGTTTTGCAAACCTTACCAAATGTTAGTTTCCAGTAAAACTCTCAAAGATACATTTCTTCGGGCATTATTAGACATTTTGCATTTCTACTTTTGGAGTTATGCATCAAAAACTGTCAGTTTGAGTGTGACCAATATGAGGCCAGTAAAACCCAATTTTTGTATTTGTGATCCTTTCCAAAATACCCGATTTTCTGGTAACACTCACATGAATACAATATTAGAGGCTTTTTTAGACAAATTTCATGTTTGGTTTTGGAGTTATGACTATAAACCTTTCTTATTTAGTATGACAGTAATACTGTTATATTGAATAAAAAAAACTAACATCTGTCTTTGCAAACCTTACAAAAGATCATTTTTCTAGTACAACTAACAAAAAAACATATCTCTAGGCATTATTAGATATTTTGCATGTGTTGTTTAGAAGTTATGTTTGAATACATTTTTATTGCTTTTTTCGCATTATCTCAGGATTCTAAGAACATTATAGTCATATTGAGTAAAAAACTACTTTTTGCATTTGCAACATTTAAAAAAACATATGTTTCGAGTGAAACTCCCAATGATGCATTATTTCAGGCATTATTAGCCATTTTTCATGTGTGGTGTAGGAGTTATGTTTAAATAACTGTCATATTGAGTGTTACAGTGTACAGTCATATTGAGTAAAACCTCCTTTTTGTATTTGCAAACCATAGAAAAACAACTGTATCTAGTTAAACTCACATGTTTTCAATATCACAGGCATTTTTAGACATTTTGCACGTTTGGATTAGGAATTATGTTGGAATACATTTTTATTGCTTTTTTCGCATTATCTCAGGATTCTAAGTACATTACTGTCAAATTTAGTAAAAAAATACTTTTGGTTTTTGCAAACCTTACCAAATGTTAGTTTCCAGTAAAACTCTCAAATATACATTTCTTCAGGCATTATTAGACATTTTGCATTTCTACTTTTGGAGTTATGAATCAACAACTGTTATTTTGAGTTTGACCAATATGAGGCCAGTAAAACCCAATTTTTGTATTTGTGATCCTTTAAAAATACCTGACTCTGGTAAAACTCACATTAATTCAATAATACAGTTTTTTTTAGACAAATTTCATGTTTGGTTTTGGAGTTATGACTATAAACCTTTCTTATTTAGTATGACAGTAATACTGTTATATTGAATAAAAAAAACTAACATCTGTCTTTGCAAACCTTACAAAAGATCATTTTTCTAGTACAACTAACAAAAATACATTTCTCTAGGCATTATTAGATATTTTGCATGTGTTGTTTAGAAGTTATGTTTGAATACAATTGTATTGCTTTTTTCGCATTATCTCAGGATTCTAAGAACATTATAGTCATATTGAGTAAAAAACTACTTTTTGCATTTGCAAGATTTAAAAAAGCATATGTTTCAAGTGAAACTCCCAATGATGCATTATTTCAGGCATTATTAGCCGTTTTTCATGTGTGGTGTAGGAGTTATGTTTAAATAACTGTCATATTGAGTGTTACAGTATACAGTCATATTGAGTACAACCTCATTTTTGTATTTGCAAACCATAGAAAAACAACCGTATCTAGTTAAACTCACATGTTTTCAATATCACAGGCATTTTTAGACATTTTGCAGGTTTGGATTAGGAATTATGTTGGAATACATTTTTATTGCTTTTTTCGCATTATCTCAGGATTCTAAGTACATTACTGTCAAATTTAGTAAAAAAATACTTTTGGTTTTTGCAAACCTTACCAAATGTTAGTTTCCAGTAACAATCTCAAAGATACATTTCTTCAGGCATTATTAGACATTTTGCATTTCTACTTTTGGAGTTATGTATCAAACTCTGTTATTTTGAGTTTGACCAATATGAGGCCAGTAAAACCCAATTTTTGTATTTGTGATCCTTTCCAAAATACCTGACTCTGGTAAAACTCACATTAATTCAATATTACAGGTTTTTTTAGACAAATTTCATGTTTGGTTTTGGAGTTATGACTATAAACCTTTCTTATTTAGTATGACAGTAATACTGTTATATTGAATAAAAAAACTAACATCTGTCTTTGCAAACCTTACAAAAGATATTTTTTCTAGTACAACTAACAAAAATACATATCTCTAGGCGTTATTAGATATTTTGCATGTGTTGTTTAGAAGTTATGTTTGAATACATTTTTATTGCTTTTTTCGCATTATCTCAGGATTCTAAGAACATTATAGTCATATTGAGTAAAAAACTACTTTTTGCATTTGCAAGATTTAAAAAAGCATATGTTTCGAGTGAAACTCCCAATGATGCATTATTTCAGGCATTATTAGCCATTTTTCATGTGTGGTGTAGGAGTTATGTTTAAATAACTGTCATATTGAGTGTTACAGTATACAGTCATATTGAGTACAACCTCATTTTTATATTTGCAAACCATAGAAAAACAACTGTATCTAGTTAAACTCACATGTTTTCAATATCACAGGCATTTTTAGACATTTTGCAGGTTTGGATTAGGAATTATGTTGGAATACATTTTTATTGCTTTTTTCGCATTATCTCAGGATTCTAAGTACATTACTGTCAAATTTAGTAAAAAAATACTTTTGGTTTTTGCAAACCTTACCAAATGTTAGTTTCCAGTAAAACTCTCAAATATACATTTCTTCAGGCATTATTAGACATTTTGCATTTCTACTTTTGGAGTTATGTATCAACAACTGTTATTTTGAGTTTGACCAATATGAGGCCAGTAAAACCCAATTTTTGTATTTGTGATCCTTTCCAAAACACCTGACTCTGGTAAAACTCACATTAATTCAACATTACAGGTTTTTTTTAGACAAATTTCATGTTTGGTTTTGGAGTTATGACTATAAACCTTTCTTATTTAGTATGACAGTAATACTGTTATATTGAATATAAAAAACTAACATCTGTCTTTGCAAACCTTACAAAAGATCATTTTTCTAGTACAACTAACAAAAATACATATCTCTAGGCATTATTAGATATTTTGCATGTGTTGTTTAGAAGTTATGTTTGAATACAATTTTAGTGCTTTTTTCGCATTATCTCAGGAATCTAAGAACATTATAGTCATATTGAGTAAAAAACTACTTTTTGCATTTGCAAGATTTAAAAAAGCATATGTTTCAAGTGAAACTCCCAATGATGCATTATTTCAGGCATTATAAGCCATTTTTCATGTGTGGTGTAGGAGTTATGTTTAAATAACTGTCATATTGAGTGTTACAGTATACAGTCATATTGAGTACAACCTCATTTTTGTATTTGCAAACCATAGAAAAACAACTGTATCTAGTTAAACTCACATGTTTTCAATATCACAGGCATTTTTAGACATTTTGCAGGTTTGGATTAGGAATTATGTTGGAAAACATTTTTATTGCTTTTTTCGCATTATCTCAGGATTCTAAGTACATTACTGTCAAATTTTGTAAAAAAATACTTTTGGTTTTTGCAAACATTACCAAATGTTAGTTTCCAGTAACAATCTCAAAGATACATTTCTTCAGGCATTATTAGACATTTTGCATTTCTACTTTTGGAGTTATGTATCAAAAACTGTTATTTTGAGTTTGACCAATATGAGGCCAGTAAAACCCAATTTTTGTATTTGTGATCCTTTCCAAAATACCTGACTCTGGTAAAACTCCCATTAATTCAATATTACAGGTTTTTTTAGACAAATTTCATGTTTGGTTTTGGAGTTATGACTATAAACCTTTCTTATTTAGTATGACAGTAATACTGTTATATTGAATAAAAAAACTAACATCTGTCTTTGCAAACCTTACAAAAGATCATTTTTCTAGTACAACTAACAAAAATACATATCTCTAGGCGTTATTAGATATTTTGCATGTGTTGTTAAGAAGTTATGTTTGAATACATTTTTATTGCTTTTTTCGCATTATCTCAGGATTCTAAGAACATTATAGTCATATTGAGTAAAAAACTACTTTTTGCATTTGCAAGATTTAAAAAAGCATATGTTTCGAGTGAAACTCCCAATGATGCATTATTCCAGGCATTATTAGCCATTTTTCATGTGTGGTGTAGGAGTTATGTTTAAATAACTGTCATGTTGAGTGTTACAGTATACAGTCATATTGAGTAAAACCTCCTTTTTGTATTTGCAAACCATAGAAAAACAACTGTATCTAGTTAAACTCACATGTTTTCAATATCACAGGCATTTTTAGACATTTTGCACGTTTGGATTAGGAATTATGTTGGAATACATTTTTATTGCTTTTTTCGCATTATCTCAGGAATCTAAGTACATTACTGTCAAATTTGGTAAAAAAATACTTTTGGTTTTTGCAAACCTTACCAAATGTTTTTTTTTCCAGTAAAACTCTCAAAGATACATTTCTTCAGGCATTATTAGATATTTTGCATTTCTACTTTTGGAGTTATGTATCAAAAACTGTCATTTTGAGTGTGACCAATATGAGGCCAGTAAAACCCAATTTTTGTATTTGTGATCCTTTCCAAAATACCTGACTCTGGTAAAACTCACTAAAATTCAATATTACAGGTTTTTTTAGACAAATTTCATGTTTGGTTTTGGAGTTATGACTATAAACCTTTCTTATTTAGTATGACAGTAATACTGTTATATTGAATAAAAAAAACTAACATCTGTCTTTGCAAACCTTACAAAAGATCATTTTTCTAGTACAACTAACAAAAATACATATCTCTAGGCATTATTAGATATTTTGCATGTGTTGTTTAGAAGTTATGTTTGAATACAATTTTAGTGCTTTTTTCGCATTATCTCAGGAATCTAAGAACATTATAGTCATATTGAGTAAAAAACTCCTTTTTGTATTTGCAAGATTTAAAAAAGCATATGTTTCAAGTGAAACTCCCAATGATGCATTATTTCAGGCATTATTAGCCATTTTTCATGTGTGGTGTAGGAGTTATGTTTAAATAACTGTCATATTGAGTGTTACAGTATACAGTCATATTGAGTACAACCTCATTTTTATATTTGCAAACCATAGAAAAACAACTGTATCTAGTTAAACTCACATGTTTTCAATATCACAGGCATTTTTAGACATTTTGCAGGTTTGGATTAGGAATTATGTTGGAATACATTTTTATTGCTTTTTTCGCATTATCTCAGGATTCTAAGTACATTACTGTCAAATTTTGTAAAAAAATACTTTTGGTTTTTGCAAACATTACCAAATGTTAGTTTCCAGTAACAATCTCAAAGATACATTTCTTCAGGCATTATTAGACATTTTGCATTTCTACTTTTGGAGTTATTAATCAAAAACTGTTATTTTGAGTTTGACCAATATGAGGCCAGTAAAACCCAATTTTTGTATTTGTGATCCTTTCCAAAATACCTGACTCTGGTAAAACTCCCATTAATTCAATATTACAGGTTTTTTTAGACAAATTTCATGTTTGGTTTTGGAGTTATGACTATAAACCTTTCTTATTTAGTATGACAGTAATACTGTTATATTGAATAAAAAAACTAACATCTGTCTTTGCAAACCTTACAAAAGATCATTTTTCTAGTACAACTAACAAAAATACATATCTCTAGGCGTTATTAGATATTTTGCATGTGTTGTTAAGAAGTTATGTTTGAATACATTTTTATTGCTTTTTTCGCATTATCTCAGGATTCTAAGAACATTATAGTCATATTGAGTAAAAAACTACTTTTTGCATTTGCAACATTTAAAAAAGCATATGTTTCGAGTGAAACTCCCAATGATGCATTATCCCAGGCATTATTAGCCATTTTTCATGTGTGGTGTAGGAGTTATGTTTAAATAACTGTCATATTGAGTGTTACAGTATACAGCCATATTGAGTAAAACCTCCTTTTTGTATTTGCAAACCATAGAAAAACAACTGTATCTAGTTAAACTCACATGTTTTCAATATCACAGGCATTTTTAGACATTTTGCACGTTTGGATTAGGAATTATGTTGGAATACATTTTTATTGCTTTTTTCGCATTATCTCAGGAATCTAAGTACATTACTGTCAAATTTGGTAAAAAAATACTTTTGGTTTTTGCAAACCTTACCAAATGTTTTTTTTTCCAGTAAAACTCTCAAAGATACATTTTTTCAGGCATTATTAGATATTTTGCATTTCTACTTTTGGAGTTATGTATCAAAAACTGTCATTTTGAGTGTGACCAATATGAGGCCAGTAAAACCCAATTTTTGTATTTGTGATCCTTTCCAAAATACCTGACTCTGGTAAAACTCACTAAAATTCAATATTACAGGTTTTTTTAGACAAATTTCATGTTTGGTTTTGGAGTTATGACTATAAACCTTTCTTATTTAGTATGACAGTAATACTGTTATATTGAATAAAAAAAACTAACATCTGTCTTTGCAAACCTTACAAAAGATCATTTTTCTAGTACAACTAACAAAAATACATATCTCTAGGCATTATTAGATATTTTGCATGTGTTGTTTAGAAGTTATGTTTGAATACAATTTTAGTGCTTTTTTCGCATTATCTCAGGAATCTAAGAACATTATAGTCATATTGAGTAAAAAACTCCTTTTTGTATTTGCAAGATTTAAAAAAGCATATGTTTCAAGTGAAACTCCCAATGATGCATTATTTCAGGCATTATTAGCCATTTTTCATGTGTGGTGTAGGAGTTATGTTTAAATAACTGTCATATTGAGTGTTACAGTATACAGTCATATTGAGTACAACCTCATTTTTATATTTGCAAACCATAGAAAAACAACTGTATCTAGTTAAACTCACATGTTTTCAATATCACAGGCATTTTTAGACATTTTGCAGGTTTGGATTAGGAATTATGTTGGAATACATTTTTATTGCTTTTTTCGCATTATCTCAGGATTCTAAGTACATTACTGTCAAATTTTGTAAAAAAATACTTTTGGTTTTTGCAAACATTACCAAATGTTAGTTTCCAGTAACAATCTCAAAGATACATTTCTTCAGGCATTATTAGACATTTTGCATTTCTACTTTTGGAGTTATTAATCAAAAACTGTTATTTTGAGTTTGACCAATATGAGGCCAGTAAAACCCAATTTTTGTATTTGTGATCCTTTCCAAAATACCTGACTCTGGTAAAACTCCCATTAATTCAATATTACAGGTTTTTTTAGACAAATTTCATGTTTGGTTTTGGAGTTATGACTATAAACCTTTCTTATTTAGTATGACAGTAATACTGTTATATTGAATAAAAAAACTAACATCTGTCTTTGCAAACCTTACAAAAGATCATTTTTCTAGTACAACTAACAAAAATACATATCTCTAGGCGTTATTAGATATTTTGCATGTGTTGTTAAGAAGTTATGTTTGAATACATTTTTATTGCTTTTTTCGCATTATCTCAGGATTCTAAGAACATTATAGTCATATTGAGTAAAAAACTACTTTTTGCATTTGCAACATTTAAAAAAGCATATGTTTCGAGTGAAACTCCCAATGATGCATTATCCCAGGCATTATTAGCCATTTTTCATGTGTGGTGTAGGAGTTATGTTTAAATAACTGTCATATTGAGTGTTACAGTATACAGCCATATTGAGTAAAACCTCCTTTTTGTATTTGCAAACCATAGAAAAACAACTGTATCTAGTTAAACTCACATGTTTTCAATATCACAGGCATTTTTAGACATTTTGCACGTTTGGATTAGGAATTATGTTGGAATACATTTTTATTGCTTTTTTCGCATTATCTCAGGAATCTAAGTACATTACTGTCAAATTTGGTAAAAAAATACTTTTGGTTTTTGCAAACCTTACCAAATGTTTTTTTTTCCAGTAAAACTCTCAAAGATACATTTTTTCAGGCATTATTAGATATTTTGCATTTCTACTTTTGGAGTTATGTATCAAAAACTGTCATTTTGAGTGTGACCAATATGAGGCCAGTAAAACCCAATTTTTGTATTTGTGATCCTTTCCAAAATACCTGACTCTGGTAAAACTCACTAAAATTCAATATTACAGGTTTTTTTAGACAAATTTCATGTTTGGTTTTGGAGTTATGACTATAAACCTTTCTTATTTAGTATGACAGTAATACTGTTATATTGAATAAAAAAAACTAACATCTGTCTTTGCAAACCTTACAAAAGATCATTTTTCTAGTACAACTAACAAAAATACATATCTCTAGGCATTATTAGATATTTTGCATGTGTTGTTTAGAAGTTATGTTTGAATACATTTTTATTGCTTTTTTCGCATTATCTCAGGATTCTAAGAACATTATAGTCATATTGAGTAAAAAACTACTTTTTGCATTTGCAAGATTTAAAAAAGCATATGTTTCGAGTGAAACTTCCAATGATGCATTAGTTCAGGCATTATTAGCCATTTTTCATGTGTGGTGTAGGAGTTATGTTTAAATAACTATCATATTGAGTGTTACAGTATACAGTCATATTGAGTAATACCTCATTTTTGTATTTGCAAACCATAGAAAAACAACTGTATCTGGTTAAACTCACATGTTTTCAATATTACAGGCATTTTTAGACATTTTGCACGTTTGGATTAGGAATTATGTTGGAATACATTTGTATTGCTTTTTTCGCATTATCTCAGGATTCTAAGTACATTACTGTCAAATTTGGTAAAAAAATACTTTTTCTTTTTGCAAACCTTACCAAATGTTAGTTTCCAGTAAAACTCTCAAAGATACATTTCTTCAGGCATTATTAGACATTTTGCATTTCTACTTTTGGAGTTATGTTTCAGAAACTGTCATTTTGAGTGTGACCAATATGAGGCCAGTAAAACCCAATTTTTGTATTTGTGATCCTTTCCAAAATACCTGATTCTGGTAAATCTCACATAAATTCAATATTACAGGCTTTTTTAGACAAATTTCATGTTTGGTTTTGGAGTTATGACTATAAACCTTTCTTATTTAGTATGACAGTAATACTGTTATATTGAATAAAGAAAAATAACATCTGTCTTTGCAAACGTTACAAAAGATCATTGTTCTAGTACAACTAACAAAAATACATATCTCTAGGCATTATTAGATATTTTTTATGTGTTGTTTAGAAGTTATGTTTGAATACAATTTTATTGCTTTTTTCGCATTATCTCAGGAATCTAAGAACATTATAGTCATATTGAGTAAAAAACTACTTTTTGCATTTGCAAGATTTAAAAAAGCATATGTTTCGAGTGAAACTCCCAATGATGCATTATTTCAGGCATTATTAGCCATTTTTCATGTGTGGTATAGGAGTTATGCTTAAATAACTGTCATATTGAGTGTTACAGTATACAGTCATATAGAGTAAAACCTCATTTTTGTATTTGCAAACCATAGAAAAACAACTGTATCTAGTTAAACTCACATGTTTTCAATATCACAGGCATTTTTAGACACTTTGCAGGTTTGGATTCGGAATTATGTTGGAATACATTTTTATTGCTTTTTTAGCATTATCTCAGGATTCTAAGTACATTACTGTCAAATTTAGTAAAAAAATACTTTTGGTTTTTGCAAACATTACCAAATGTTAGTTTCCAGTAACAATCTCAAAGATACATTTCTTCAGGCATTATTAGACATTTTGCATTTCTACTTTTGGAGTTATGTATCAACAACTGTTATTTTGAGTTTGACCAATATGAGGCCAGTAAAACCCAATTTTTGTATTTGTGATCCTTTCCAAAACACCTGACTCTGGTAAAACTCACATTAATTCAACATTACAGGTTTTTTTTAGACAAATTTCATGTTTGGTTTTGGAGTTATGACTATAAACCTTTCTTATTTAGTATGACAGTAATACTGTTATATTGAATATAAAAAACTAACATCTGTCTTTGCAAACCTTACAAAAGATCATTTTTCTAGTACAACTAACAAAAATACATATCTCTAGGCATTATTAGATATTTTGCATGTGTTGTTTAGAAGTTATGTTTGAATACAATTTTAGTGCTTTTTTCGCATTATCTCAGGAATCTAAGAACATTATAGTCATATTGAGTAAAAAACTACTTTTTGCATTTGCAAGATTTAAAAAAGCATATGTTTCAAGTGAAACTCCCAATGATGCATTATTTCAGGCATTATAAGCCATTTTTCATGTGTGGTGTAGGAGTTATGTTTAAATAACTGTCATATTGAGTGTTACAGTATACAGTCATATTGAGTACAACCTCATTTTTGTATTTGCAAACCATAGAAAAACAACTGTATCTAGTTAAACTCACATGTTTTCAATATCACAGGCATTTTTAGACATTTTGCAGGTTTGGATTAGGAATTATGTTGGAAAACATTTTTATTGCTTTTTTCGCATTATCTCAGGATTCTAAGTACATTACTGTCAAATTTTGTAAAAAAATACTTTTGGTTTTTGCAAACATTACCAAATGTTAGTTTCCAGTAACAATCTCAAAGATACATTTCTTCAGGCATTATTAGACATTTTGCATTTCTACTTTTGGAGTTATGTATCAAAAACTGTTATTTTGAGTTTGACCAATATGAGGCCAGTAAAACCCAATTTTTGTATTTGTGATCCTTTCCAAAATACCTGACTCTGGTAAAACTCACATTAATTCAATATTACAGGTTTTTTTAGACAAATTTCATGTTTGGTTTTGGAGTTATGACTATAAACCTTTCTTATTTAGTATGACAGTAATACTGTTATATTGAATAAAAAAACTAACATCTGTCTTTGCAAACCTTACAAAAGATCATTTTTCTAGTACAACTAACAAAAATACATATCTCTAGGCGTTATTAGATATTTTGCATGTGTTGTTAAGAAGTTATGTTTGAATACATTTTTATTGCTTTTTTCGCATTATCTCAGGATTCTAAGAACATTATAGTCATATTGAGTAAAAAACTACTTTTTGCATTTGCAAGATTTAAAAAAGCATATGTTTCGAGTGAAACTCCCAATGATGCATTATTCCAGGCATTATTAGCCATTTTTCATGTGTGGTGTAGGAGTTATGTTTAAATAACTGTCATGTTGAGTGTTACAGTATACAGTCATATTGAGTAAAACCTCCTTTTTGTATTTGCAAACCATAGAAAAACAACTGTATCTAGTTAAACTCACATGTTTTCAATATCACAGGCATTTTTAGACATTTTGCACGTTTGGATTAGGAATTATGTTGGAATACATTTTTATTGCTTTTTTCGCATTATCTCAGGAATCTAAGTACATTACTGTCAAATTTGGTAAAAAAATACTTTTGGTTTTTGCAAACCTTACCAAATGTTTTTTTTTCCAGTAAAACTCTCAAAGATACATTTCTTCAGGCATTATTAGATATTTTGCATTTCTACTTTTGGAGTTATGTATCAAAAACTGTCATTTTGAGTGTGACCAATATGAGGCCAGTAAAACCCAATTTTTGTATTTGTGATCCTTTCCAAAATACCTGACTCTGGTAAAACTCACTAAAATTCAATATTACAGGTTTTTTTAGACAAATTTCATGTTTGGTTTTGGAGTTATGACTATAAACCTTTCTTATTTAGTATGACAGTAATACTGTTATATTGAATAAAAAAAACTAACATCTGTCTTTGCAAACCTTACAAAAGATCATTTTTCTAGTACAACTAACAAAAATACATATCTCTAGGCATTATTAGATATTTTGCATGTGTTGTTTAGAAGTTATGTTTGAATACAATTTTAGTGCTTTTTTCGCATTATCTCAGGAATCTAAGAACATTATAGTCATATTGAGTAAAAAACTCCTTTTTGTATTTGCAAGATTTAAAAAAGCATATGTTTCAAGTGAAACTCCCAATGATGCATTATTTCAGGCATTATTAGCCATTTTTCATGTGTGGTGTAGGAGTTATGTTTAAATAACTGTCATATTGAGTGTTACAGTATACAGTCATATTGAGTACAACCTCATTTTTATATTTGCAAACCATAGAAAAACAACTGTATCTAGTTAAACTCACATGTTTTCAATATCACAGGCATTTTTAGACATTTTGCAGGTTTGGATTAGGAATTATGTTGGAATACATTTTTATTGCTTTTTTCGCATTATCTCAGGATTCTAAGTACATTACTGTCAAATTTTGTAAAAAAATACTTTTGGTTTTTGCAAACATTACCAAATGTTAGTTTCCAGTAACAATCTCAAAGATACATTTCTTCAGGCATTATTAGACATTTTGCATTTCTACTTTTGGAGTTATTAATCAAAAACTGTTATTTTGAGTTTGACCAATATGAGGCCAGTAAAACCCAATTTTTGTATTTGTGATCCTTTCCAAAATACCTGACTCTGGTAAAACTCCCATTAATTCAATATTACAGGTTTTTTTAGACAAATTTCATGTTTGGTTTTGGAGTTATGACTATAAACCTTTCTTATTTAGTATGACAGTAATACTGTTATATTGAATAAAAAAACTAACATCTGTCTTTGCAAACCTTACAAAAGATCATTTTTCTAGTACAACTAACAAAAATACATATCTCTAGGCGTTATTAGATATTTTGCATGTGTTGTTAAGAAGTTATGTTTGAATACATTTTTATTGCTTTTTTCGCATTATCTCAGGATTCTAAGAACATTATAGTCATATTGAGTAAAAAACTACTTTTTGCATTTGCAACATTTAAAAAAGCATATGTTTCGAGTGAAACTCCCAATGATGCATTATCCCAGGCATTATTAGCCATTTTTCATGTGTGGTGTAGGAGTTATGTTTAAATAACTGTCATATTGAGTGTTACAGTATACAGTCATATTGAGTAAAACCTCCTTTTTGTATTTGCAAACCATAGAAAAACAACTGTATCTAGTTAAACTCACATGTTTTCAATATCACAGGCATTTTTAGACATTTTGCACGTTTGGATTAGGAATTATGTTGGAATACATTTTTATTGCTTTTTTCGCATTATCTCAGGAATCTAAGTACATTACTGTCAAATTTGGTAAAAAAATACTTTTGGTTTTTGCAAACCTTACCAAATGTTTTTTTTTCCAGTAAAACTCTCAAAGATACATTTTTTCAGGCATTATTAGATATTTTGCATTTCTACTTTTGGAGTTATGTATCAAAAACTGTCATTTTGAGTGTGACCAATATGAGGCCAGTAAAACCCAATTTTTGTATTTGTGATCCTTTCCAAAATACCTGACTCTGGTAAAACTCACTAAAATTCAATATTACAGGTTTTTTTAGACACATTTCATGTTTGGTTTTGGAGTTATGACTATAAACCTTTCTTATTTAGTATGACAGTAATACTGTTATATTGAATAAAAAAAACTAACATCTGTCTTTGCAAACCTTACAAAAGATCATTTTTCTAGTACAACTAACAAAAATACATATCTCTAGGCATTATTAGATATTTTGCATGTGTTGTTTAGAAGTTATGTTTGAATACATTTTTATTGCTTTTTTCGCATTATCTCAGGATTCTAAGAACATTATAGTCATATTGAGTAAAAAACTACTTTTTGCATTTGCAAGATTTAAAAAAGCATATGTTTCGAGTGAAACTTCCAATGATGCATTAGTTCAGGCATTATTAGCCATTTTTCATGTGTGGTGTAGGAGTTATGTTTAAATAACTATCATATTGAGTGTTACAGTATACAGTCATATTGAGTAATACCTCATTTTTGTATTTGCAAACCATAGAAAAACAACTGTATCTGGTTAAACTCACATGTTTTCAATATTACAGGCATTTTTAGACATTTTGCACGTTTGGATTAGGAATTATGTTGGAATACATTTGTATTGCTTTTTTCGCATTATCTCAGGATTCTAAGTACATTACTGTCAAATTTGGTAAAAAAATACTTTTTCTTTTTGCAAACCTTACCAAATGTTTTTTTTCCAGTAAAACTCTCAAAGATACATTTCTTCAGGCATTATTAGACATTTTGCATTTCTACTTTTGGAGTTATGTTTCAGAAACTGTCATTTTGAGTGTGACCAATATGAGGCCAGTAAAACCCAATTTTTGTATTTGTGATCCTTTCCAAAATACCTGATTCTGGTAAATCTCACATAAATTCAATATTACAGGCTTTTTTAGACAAATTTCATGTTTGGTTTTGGAGTTATGACTATAAACCTTTCTTATTTAGTATGACAGTAATACTGTTATATTGAATAAAGAAAAATAACATCTGTCTTTGCAAACGTTACAAAAGATAATTTTTCTAGTACAACTAACAAAAATACATATCTCTAGGCATTATTAGATATTTTTTATGTGTTGTTTAGAAGTTATGTTTGAATACAATTTTATTGCTTTTTTCGCATTATCTCAGGAATCTAAGAACATTATAGTCATATTGAGTAAAAAACTACTTTTTGCATTTGCAAGATTTAAAAAAGCATATGTTTCGAGTGAAACTCCCAATGATGCATTATTTCAGGCATTATTAGCCATTTTTCATGTGTGGTATAGGAGTTATGCTTAAATAACTGTCATATTGAGTGTTACAGTATACAGTCATATAGAGTAAAACCTCATTTTTGTATTTGCAAACCATAGAAAAACAACTGTATCTAGTTAAACTCACATGTTTTCAATATCACAGGCATTTTTAGACACTTTGCAGGTTTGGATTAGGAATTATGTTGGAATACATTTTTATTGCTTTTTTCGCATTATCTCAGGATTCTAAGTACATTACTGTCAAATTTAGTAAAAAAATACTTTTGGTTTTTGCAAACATTACCAAATGTTAGTTTCCAGTAACAATCTCAAAGATACATTTCTTCAGGCATTATTAGACATTTTGCATTTCTACTTTTGGAGTTATGTATCAAAAACTGTTATTTTGAGTTTGACCAATATGAGGCCAGTAAAACCCAATTTTTGTATTTGTGATCCTTTCCAAAATACCTGACTCTGGTAAAACTCACATTAATTCAATATTACAGGTTTTTTTAGACAAATTTCATGTTTGGTTTTGGAGTTATGACTATAAACCTTTCTTATTTAGTATGACAGTAATACTGTTATATTGAATAAAAAAACTAACATCTGTCTTTGCAAACCTTACAAAAGATCATTTTTCTAGTACAACTAACAAAAATACATATCTCTAGGCGTTATTAGATATTTTGCATGTGTTGTTTAGAAGTTATGTTTGAATACATTTTTATTGCTTTTTTCGCATTATCTCAGGAATCTAAGTACATTACTGTCAAATTTGGTAAAAAAATACTTTTGGTTTTTGCAAACCTTACCAAATGTTTTTTTTTCCAGTAAAACTCTCAAAGATACATTTTTTCAGGCATTATTAGATATTTTGCATTTCTACTTTTGGAGTTATGTATCAAAAACTGTCATTTTGAGTGTGACCAATATGAGGCCAGTAAAACCCAATTTTTGTATTTGTGATCCTTTCCAAAATACCTGACTCTGGTAAAACTCACTAAAATTCAATATTACAGGTTTTTTTAGACAAATTTCATGTTTGGTTTTGGAGTTATGACTATAAACCTTTCTTATTTAGTATGACAGTAATACTGTTATATTGAATAAAAAAAACTAACATCTGTCTTTGCAAACCTTACAAAAGATCATTTTTCTAGTACAACTAACAAAAATACATATCTCTAGGCATTATTAGATATTTTGCATGTGTTGTTTAGAAGTTATGTTTGAATACATTTTTATTGCTTTTTTCGCATTATCTCAGGATTCTAAGAACATTATAGTCATATTGAGTAAAAAACTACTTTTTGCATTTGCAAGATTTAAAAAAGCATATGTTTCGAGTGAAACTTCCAATGATGCATTAGTTCAGGCATTATTAGCCATTTTTCATGTGTGGTGTAGGAGTTATGTTTAAATAACTATCATATTGAGTGTTACAGTATACAGTCATATTGAGTAATACCTCATTTTTGTATTTGCAAACCATAGAAAAACAACTGTATCTGGTTAAACTCACATGTTTTCAATATTACAGGCATTTTTAGACATTTTGCACGTTTGGATTAGGAATTATGTTGGAATACATTTTTATTGCTTTTTTCGCATTATCTCAGGATTCTAAGTACATTACTGTCAAATTTGGTAAAAAATACTTTTTCTTTTTGCAAACCTTACCAAATGTTAGTTTCCAGTAAAACTCTCAAAGATACATTTCTTCAGGCATTATTAGACATTTTGCATTTCTACTTTTGGAGTTATGTTTCAGAAACTGTCATTTTGAGTGTGACCAATATGAGGCCAGTAAAACCCAATTTTTGTATTTGTGATCCTTTCCAAAATACCTGATTCTGGTAAATCTCACATAAATTCAATATTACAGGCTTTTTTAGACAAATTTCATGTTTGGTTTTGGAGTTATGACTATAAACCTTTCTTATTTAGTATGACAGTAATACTGTTATATTGAATAAAGAAAAATAACATCTGTCTTTGCAAACGTTACAAAAGATCATTTTTCTAGTACAACTAACAAAAATACATATCTCTAGGCATTATTAGATATTTTTTATGTGTTGTTTAGAAGTTATGTTTGAATACAATTTTATTGCTTTTTTCGCATTATCTCAGGAATCTAAGAACATTATAGTCATATTGAGTAAAAAACTACTTTTTGCATTTGCAAGATTTAAAAAAGCATATGTTTCGAGTGAAACTCCCAATGATGCATTATTTCAGGCATTATTAGCCATTTTTCATGTGTGGTATAGGAGTTATGCTTAAATAACTGTCATATTGAGTGTTACAGTATACAGTCATATAAAGTAAAACCTCATTTTTGTATTTGCAAACCATAGAAAAACAACTGTATCTAGTTAAACTCACATGTTTTCAATATCACAGGCATTTTTAGACACTTTGCAGGTTTGGATTAGGAATTATGTTGGAATACATTTTTATTGCTTTTTTCGCATTATCCCAGGATTCTAAGTACATTACTGTCAAATTTAGTAAAAAAATACTTTTGGTTTTTGCAAACCTTACCAAATGTTTTTTTTCCAGTAAAACTCTCAAAGATACATTTCTTCAGGCATTATTAGACATTTTGCATTTCTACTTTTGGAGTTATGTATCAAAAACTGTCATTTTGAGTGTGACCAATATGAGGCCAGTAAAACCCAATTTTTGTATTTGTGATCCTTTCCAAAATACCTGACTCTGGTAAAACTCACATAAATTCAATATTACAGGTTTTTTTAGACAAATTTCATGTTTGGTTTTGGAGTTATGACTATAAACCTTTCTTATTTAGTATGACAGTAATACTGTTATACTGAATAAAAAAAACTAACATCTGTCTTTGCAAACCTTACAAAAGATCATTTTTCTAGTACAACTAACAAAAATACATATCTCTAGGCATTATTAGATATTTTGCATGTGTTGTTTAGAAGTTATGTTTGAATACAATTTTATTGCTTTTTTCGCATTATCTCAGGAATCTAAGAACATTATAGTCATATTGAGTAAAAAACTACTTTTTGCATTTGCAAGATTTAAAAAAGCATATGTTTCGAGTGAAACTCCCAATGATGCATTATTTCAGGCATTATTAGCCATTTTTCATGTGTGGTGTAGGAGTTATGTTTAAATAACTGTCATATTGAGTGTTACAGTATACAGTCATATTGAGTAAAACCTCATTTTTGTATTTGCAAACCATAGAAAAACAACTGTATCTAGTTAAACTCACATGTTTTCAATATCACAGGCATTTTTAGACATTTTGCAGGTTTGGATTAGGAATTATGTTGGAATACATTTTTATTGCTTTTTTCGCATTATCTCAGGATTCTAAGTACATTACTGTCAAATTTAGTAAAAAAATACTTTTGGTTTTTGCAAAGCTTACCAAATGTTTTTTTTTCCAGTAAAACTCTCAAAGATACATTTCTTCAGGCATTATTAGACATTTTGCATTTCTACTTTTGGAGTTATGCATCAAAAACTGTCATTTTGAGTGTGACCAATATGAGGCCAGTAAAACCCAATTTTTGTATTTGTGATCCTTTCCAAAATACCTGATTCTGGTAAAACTCACATAAATTCAATATTACAGGCTTTTTTAGACAAATTTCATGTTTGGTTTTGGAGTTATGACTATAAACCTTTCTTATTTAGTATGACAGTAATACTGTTATATTGAATAAAAAAAACTAACATCTGTCTTTGCAAACCTTACAAAAGATCATTTTTCTAGTACAACTAACAAAAATACATATCTCTAGGCATTATTAAATATTTTGCATGTGTTGTTTAGAAGTTATGTTTGAATACATTTTTATTGCTTTTTTCGCATTATCTCAGGATTCTAAGAACATTATAGTCATATTGAGTAAAAAACTACTTTTTGCATTTGCAAGATTTAAAAAAGCATATGTTTCGAGTGAAACTCCCAATGATGCATTATTTCAGGCATTATTAGCCATTTTTCATGTGTGGTGTAGGAGTTATGTTTAAATAACTGTCATATTGAGTGTTACAGTATACAGTCATATTGAGTAAAACCTCATTTTTGTATTTGCAAACCATAGAAAAACAACTGTATCTAGTTAAACTCACATGTTTTCAATATCACAGGCATTTTTAGACATTTTGCACGTTTGGATTAGGAATTATGTTGCAATACATTTGTGTTGCTTTTTTCGCATTATCTCAGGATTCTAAGTACATTACTGTCAAATTTAGTAAAAAAATACTTTTGGTTTTTGCAAAGCTTACCAAATGTTTTTTTTTCCAGTAAAACTCTCAAAGATACATTTCTTCAGGCATTATTAGACATTTTGCATTTCTACTTTTGGAGTTATGCATCAAAAACTGTCATTTTGAGTGTGACCAATATGAGGCCAGTAAAACCCAATTTTTGTATTTGTGATCCTTTCCAAAATACCTGATTCTGGTAAAACTCACATAAATTCAATATTACAGGCTTTTTTAGACACATTTCATGTTTGGTTTTGGAGTTATGACTATAAACCTTTCTTATTTAGTATGACAGTAATACTGTTATATTGAATAAAAAAAACTAACATCTGTCTTTGCAAACCTTACAAAAGATCATTTTTCTAGTACAACTAACAAAAATACATATCTCTAGGCATTATTAAATATTTTGCATGTGTTGTTTAGAAGTTATGTTTGAATACATTTTTATTGCTTTTTTCGCATTATCTCAGGATTCTAAGAACATTATAGTCATATTGAGTAAAAAACTACTTTTTGCATTTGCAAGATTTAAAAAAGCATGTGTTTCGAGTGAAACTCCCAATGATGCATTATTTCAGGCATTATTAGCCATTTTTCATGTGTGGTGTAGGAGTTATGTTTAAATAACTGTCATATTGAGTGTTACAGTATACAGTCATATTGAGTAAAACCTCATTTTTGTATTTGCAAACCATAGAAAAACAACTGTATCTAGTTAAACTCACATGTTTTCAATATCACAGGCATTTTTAGACATTTTGCACGTTTGGATTAGGAATTATGTTGCAATACATTTGTGTTGCTTTTTTCGCATTATCTCAGGATTCTAAGTACATTACTGTCAAATTTAGTAAAAAAATACTTTTGGTTTTTGCAAACCTTACCAAATGTTTTTTTTTCCAGTAAAACTCTCAAAGATACATTTCTTCAGGCATTATTAGACATTTTGCATTTCTACTTTTGGAGTTATGTATCAAAAACTGTCATTTTGAGTGTGACCAATATGAGGCCAGTAAAACCCAATTTTTGTATTTGTGATCCTTTCCAAAATACCTGACTCTGGTAAAACTCACATAAATTCAATATTACAGGTTTTTTTAGACAAATTTCATGTTTGGTTTTGGAGTTATGACTATAAACCTTTCTTATTTAGTATGACAGTAATACTGTTATATTGAATAAAAAAAACTAACATCTGTCTTTGCAAACCTTACAAAAGATCATTTTTCTAGTACAACTAACAAAAATACATATCTCTAGGCATTATTACATATTTTGCATGTGTTGTTTAGAAGTTATGTTTGAATACAATTTTATTGCTTTTTTCGCATTATCTCAGGAATCTAAGAACATTATAGTCATATTGAGTAAAAAACTACTTTTTGCATTTGCAAGATTTAAAAAAGCATATGTTTCGAGTGAAACTCCCAATGATGCATTATTTCAGGCATTATTAGCCATTTTTCATGTGTGGTGTAGGAGTTATGTTTAAATAACTGTCATATTGAGTGTTACAGTATACAGTCATATTGAGTAAAACCTCCTTTTTGTATTTGCAAACCATAGAAAAACAACTGTATCTAGTTAAACTCACATGTTTTCAATATCACAGGCATTTTTAGACATTTTGCACGTTTGGATTAGGAATTATGTTAGAATACATTTTCATTGCTTTTTTCGCATTATCTCAGGATTTTAACTAAATTTGACAGTAATGTACTTAGAATCCTGAGATAATGCGAAAAAAGCAATACAAATGTATTCCAACATAATTCCTAATCCAAACCTGCAAAATGTCTAAAAATGCCTGTGATATTGAAAACATGTGAGTTTAACTAGATACAGTTGTTTTTCTATGGTTTGCAAATACAAAAATGAGGTTTTACTCAATATGACTGTATACTGTAACACTCAATATGACAGTTATTTAAACATAACTCCTACACCACACATGAAAAATGGCTAATAATGCCTGAAATAATGCATCATTGGGAGTTTCACTCGAAACATATGCTTTTTTAAATCTTGCAAATGCAAAAAGTAGTTTTTTACTCAATATGACTATAATGTTCTTAGAATCCTGAGATAATGCGAAAAAAGCAATAAAAATGTGTTCAAACATGACTTCTAAACAACACATGCAAAATATCTAATAATGCCTAGAGATATGTATTTTTGTTAGTTATACTAGAAAAATTATCCTTTGTAAGGTTTGCAAAGACAGATGTTAGTTTTTTTTATTCAATATAACAGTATTACTGTCATACTAAATAAGAAAGGTTTATAGTCATAACTCCAAAACCAAACATGACATTTGTCTAAAAAAGCCTGTAATATTGAATTTATGTGAGTTTTACCAGAATCAGGTATTTTGGAAAGGATCACAAATACAAAAATTGGGTTTTACTGGCCTCATATTGGTCACACTCAAAATGACAGTTTTTGATGCATAACTCCAAAAGTAGAAATGCAAAATGTCTAATAATGCCCGAAGAAATGTATCTTTGAGAGTTTTACTGGAAACTAACATTTGGTAAGGTTTGCAAAAACCAAAAGTATTTTTTTACTAAATTTGACAGTAATGTACTTAGAATCCTGAGATAATGCGAAAAAAGCAATAAAAATGTATTCCAACATAATTCCTAATCCAAACCTGCAAAATGTCTAAAAATGCCTGTGATATTGAAAACATGTGAGTTTACTAGATACAGTTGTTTTTCTATGGTTTGCAAATACAAAAATGAGGTTTTACTCAATATGACTGTATACTGTAACACTCAATATGACAGTTATTTAAACATAACTCCTACACCACACATGAAAAATGGCTAATAATGCCTGAAATAATGCATCATTGGGAGTTTCACTCGAAACATATGCTTTTTTAAATCTTGCAAATGCAAAAAGTAGTTTTTTACTCAATATGACTATAATGTTCTTAGAATCCTGAGATAATGCGAAAAAAGCAATAAAAATGTATTCAAACATAACTTCTAAACAACACATGCAAAATATCTAATAATGCCTAGAGATATGTATTTTTGTTAGTTGTACTAGAAAAATGATCTTTTGTAAGGTTTGCAAAGACAGATGTTAGTTTTTTTATTCAATATAACAGTATTACTGTCATACTAAATAAGAAAGGTTTATAGTCATAACTCCAAAACCAAACATGAAATTTTTCTAAAAAAGCCTGTAATATTGAATTTATGGGAGTTTTCCAGAATCAGGTATTTTGGAAAGGATCACAAATACAAAAAATGGGTTTTACTGGCCTCATATTGGTCACACTCAAAATGACAGTTTCTGAAACATAACTCCAAAAGTAGAAATGCAAAATGTCTAATAATGCCTGAAGAAATGTATCTTTGAGAGTTTTACTGGAAACTAACATTTGGTAAGGTTTGCAAAAACAAAAAGTATTTTTTTTTTATTAAATTTGACAGTAATGTACTTAGAATCCTGAGATAATGCGAAAAAAGCAATAAAAATGTATTCCAACATAATTCCTAATCCAAACGTGCAAAATGTCTAAAAATGCCTGTGATATTGAAAACATGTGAGTTTAACTAGATACAGTTGTTTTTCTATGGTTTGCAAATACAAAAAGGAGGTTTTACTCAATATGACTGTATACTGTAACACTCAATCTGACAGTTATTTAAACATAACTCCTACACCACACATGAAAAATGGCTAATAATGCCTGAAATAATGCATCATTGGGAGTTTCACTCGAAACATATGCTTTTTTAAATCTTGCAAATGCAAAAAGTAGTTTTTTACTCAATATGACTATAATGTTCTTAGAATCCTGAGATAATGCGAAAAAAGCAATAAAAATGTATTCAAACATAACTTCTAAACAACACATGCAAAATATCTAATAATGCCTAGAGATATGTATTTTTGTTAGTTGTACTAGAAAAATGATCTTTTGTAACGTTTGCAAAGACAGATGTTATTTTTCTTTATTCAATATAACAGTATTACTGTCATACTAAATAAGAAAGGTTTATAGTCATAACTCCAAAACCAAACATGAAATTTGTCTAAAAAAGCCTGTAATATTGAATTTATGTGAGTTTTACCAGAATCGGGTATTTTGGAAAGTATCACAAATACAAAAATTGGGTTTTACTGGCCTCGTATTGGTCACACTCAAAATGACAGTTTCTGAAACATAACTCCAAAAGTAGAAATGCAAAATGTCTAATAATGCCTGAAGAAATGTATCTTTGAGAGTTTTACTGGAAACTAACATTTGGTAAGGTTTGCAAAAAGAAAAAGTATTTTTTTTACTAAATTTGACAGTAATGTACTTAGAATCCTGAGATAATGCGAAAAAAGCAATAAAAATGTATTCCAACATAATTCCTAATCCAAACGTGCAAAATGTGTAAAAATGCCTGTGATGTTGAAAACGTGTGAGTTTAACTAGATACAGTTGTTTTTCTATGGTTTGCAAATACAAAAATGAGGTTTTACTCAATATGACTGTATACTGTAACACTCAATATGACAGTTATTTAAACGTAACTCCTACACCACACATGAAAAATGGCTAATAATGCCTGAAATAATGCATCATTGGGAGTTTCACTCGAAACATATGCTTTTTTAAATCTTGCAAATGCAAAAAGTAGTTTTTTACTCAATATGACTATAATGTTCTTAGAATCCTGAGATAATGCGAAAAAAGCAATAAAAATGTATTCAAACATAACTTCTAAACAACACATGCAAAATATCTAATAATGCCTAGAGATATGTATTTTTGTTAGTTG
Organism: Nerophis ophidion; assembly: GCF_033978795.1. Taxonomy (NCBI): domain Eukaryota; kingdom Metazoa; phylum Chordata; class Actinopteri; order Syngnathiformes; family Syngnathidae; genus Nerophis; species Nerophis ophidion. Next base: position 118,597 of record NW_026907111.1, read on the forward strand.
TACTAGAAAAATGATCTTTTGTAACGTTTGCAAAGACGGATGTTATTTTTCTTTATTCAATGTAACAGTATTACTGTCATACTAAATAAGAAAGGTTTATAGTCATAACTCCAAAACCAAACATGAAATTTGTCTAAAGAAGCCTGTAATATTGAATTTATGTGAGTTTTACCAGAATCAGGTATTTTGGAAAGGATCACAAATACAAAAATTGGCTTTTACTGGCCTCATATTGGTCACACTCAAAATGAAAGTTTTTGATACATAACTCCATAAGTAGAAATGCAAAATGTCTAATAATGCCTGAAGAAATGTATCTTTGAGAGTTTTACTGGAAACTAACATTTGGTAAGGTTTGCAAAAAGAAAAAGTGTTTTTTTACTAAATTTGACAGTAATGTACTTAGAATCCTGAGATAATGCGAAAAAAGCAATAAAAATTTATTCCAACATAATTCCTAATCCAAACGTGCAAAATGTCTAAAAATGCCTGTGATATTGAAAACATGTGAGTTTAACTAGATACAGTTGTTTTTCTATGGTTTGCAAATACAAAAATGAGGTTTTACTCAATATGACTGTATACTGTAACACTCAATATGACAGTTATTTAAACGTAACTCCTACACCACACATGAAAAATGGCTAATAATGCCTGAAATAATGCATCATTGGGAGTTTCACTCGAAACATATGCTTTTTTAAATCTTGCAAATGCAAAAAGTATTTTTTTACTCAATATGACTATAATGTTCTTAGAATCCTGAGATAATGCGAAAAAAGCAATAAAAATGTATTCAAACATAACTTCTAAACAACACATGCAAAATATCTAATAATGCCTAGAGATATGTATTTTTGTTAGTTGTACTAGAAAAATGATCTTTTGTAACGTTTGCAAAGACAGATGTTATTTTTCTTTATTCAATGTAACAGTATTACTGTCATACTAAATAAGAAAGGTTTATAGTCATAACTCCAAAACCAAACATGAAATTTGTCTAAAAAAGCCTGTAATATTGAATTTACGTGAGTTTTACCAGAATCAGGTATTTTGGAAAGGATCACAAATACAAAAATTGGGTTTTACTGGCCTCATATTGGTCACACTCAAAATGACAGTTTTTGATACATAACTCCATAAGTAGAAATGCAAAATGTCTAATAATGCCTGAAGAAATGTATCTTTGAGAGTTTTACTGGAAACTAACATTTGGTAAGGTTTGCAAAAAGAAAAAGTGTTTTTTTACTAAATTTGACAGTAATGTACTTAGAATCCTGAGATAATGCGAAAAAAGCAATACAAATTTATTCCAACATAATTCCTAATCCAAACGTGCAAAATGTCTAAAAATGCCTGTGATATTGAAAACATGTGAGTTTAACTAGATACAGTTGTTTTTCTATGGTTTGCAAATACAAAAATGAGGTTTTACTCAATATGACTGTATACTGTAACACTCAATATGACAGTTATTTAAACGTAACTCCTACACCACACATGAAAAATGGCTAATAATGCCTGAAATAATGCATCATTGGGAGTTTCACTCGAAACATATGCTTTTTTAAATCTTGCAAATGCAAAAAGTAGTTTTTTACTCAATATGACTATAATGTTCTTAGAATCCTGAGATAATGCGAAAAAAGCAATAAAAATGTATTCAAACATAACTTCTAAACAACACATGCAAAATATCTAATAATGCCTAGAGATATGTATTTTTGTTTGTTGTACTAGAAAAATTATCCTTTGTAAGGTTTGCAAAGACAGATGTTATTTTTTTTTATTCAATATAACAGTATTACTGTCATACTAAATAAGAAAGGTTTATAGTCATAACTCCAAAACCAAACATGACATTTGTCTAAAAAAGCCTGTAATATTGAATTTATGTGAGTTTTACCAGAATCAGGTATTTTGGAAAGGATCACAAATACAAAAATTGGGTTTTACTGGCCTCATATTGGTCACACTCAAAATGACAGTTTTTGATGCATAACTCCAAAAGTAGAAATGCAAAATGTCTAATAATGCCCGAAGAAATGTATCTTTGAGAGTTTTACTGGAAACTAACATTTGGTAAGGTTTGCAAAAACCAAAAGTATTTTTTTACTAAATTTGACAGTAATGTACTTAGAATCCTGAGATAATGCGAAAAAAGCAATAAAAATGTATTCCAACATAATTCCTAATCCAAACCTGCAAAATGTCTAAAAATGCCTGTGATATTGAAAACATGTGAGTTTACTAGATACAGTTGTTTTTCTATGGTTTGCAAATACAAAAATGAGGTTTTACTCAATATGACTGTATACTGTAACACTCAATATGACAGTTATTTAAACATAACTCCTACACCACACATGAAAAATGGCTAATAATGCCTGAAATAATGCATCATTGGGAGTTTCACTCGAAACATATGCTTTTTTAAATCTTGCAAATGCAAAAAGTAGTTTTTTACTCAATATGACTATAATGTTCTTAGAATCCTGAGATAATGCGAAAAAAGCAATAAAAATGTATTCAAACATAACTTCTAAACAACACATGCAAAATATCTAATAATGCCTAGAGATATGTATTTTTGTTAGTTGTACTAGAAAAATGATCTTTTGTAAGGTTTGCAAAGACAGATGTTAGTTTTTTTATTCAATATAACAGTATTACTGTCATACTAAATAAGAAAGGTTTATAGTCATAACTCCAAAACCAAACATGAAATTTTTCTAAAAAAGCCTGTAATATTGAATTTATGGGAGTTTTACCAGAATCAGGTATTTTGGAAAGGATCACAAATACAAAAAATGGGTTTTACTGGCCTCATATTGGTCACACTCAAAATGACAGTTTCTGAAACATAACTCCAAAAGTAGAAATGCAAAATGTCTAATAATGCCTGAAGAAATGTATCTTTGAGAGTTTTACTGGAAACTAACATTTGGTAAGGTTTGCAAAAACAAAAAGTATTTTTTTTTTACTAAATTTGACAGTAATGTACTTAGAATCCTGAGATAATGCGAAAAAAGCAATAAAAATGTATTCCAACATAATTCCTAATCCAAACGTGCAAAATGTCTAAAAATGCCTGTGATATTGAAAACATGTGAGTTTAACTAGATACAGTTGTTTTTCTATGGTTTGCAAATACAAAAAGGAGGTTTTACTCAATATGACTGTATACTGTAACACTCAATCTGACAGTTATTTAAACATAACTCCTACACCACACATGAAAAATGGCTAATAATGCCTGAAATAATGCATCATTGGGAGTTTCACTCGAAACATATGCTTTTTTAAATCTTGCAAATGCAAAAAGTAGTTTTTTACTCAATATGACTATAATGTTCTTAGAATCCTGAGATAATGCGAAAAAAGCAATAAAAATGTATTCAAACATAACTTCTAAACAACACATGCAAAATATCTAATAATGCCTAGAGATATGTATTTTTGTTAGTTGTACTAGAAAAATGATCTTTTGTAACGTTTGCAAAGACAGATGTTATTTTTCTTTATTCAATATAACAGTATTACTGTCATACTAAATAAGAAAGGTTTATAGTCATAACTCCAAAACCAAACATGAAATTTGTCTAAAAAAGCCTGTAATATTGAATTTATGTGAGTTTTACCAGAATCGGGTATTTTGGAAAGTATCACAAATACAAAAATTGGGTTTTACTGGCCTCGTATTGGTCACACTCAAAATGACAGTTTCTGAAACATAACTCCAAAAGTAGAAATGCAAAATGTCTAATAATGCCTGAAGAAATGTATCTTTGAGAGTTTTACTGGAAACTAACATTTGGTAAGGTTTGCAAAAAGAAAAAGTATTTTTTTTACTAAATTTGACAGTAATGTACTTAGAATCCTGAGATAATGCGAAAAAAGCAATAAAAATGTATTCCAACATAATTCCTAATCCAAACGTGCAAAATGTGTAAAAATGCCTGTGATGTTGAAAACGTGTGAGTTTAACTAGATACAGTTGTTTTTCTATGGTTTGCAAATACAAAAATGAGGTTTTACTCAATATGACTGTATACTGTAACACTCAATATGACAGTTATTTAAACGTAACTCCTACACCACACATGAAAAATGGCTAATAATGCCTGAAATAATGCATCATTGGGAGTTTCACTCGAAACATATGCTTTTTTAAATCTTGCAAATGCAAAAAGTAGTTTTTTACTCAATATGACTATAATGTTCTTAGAATCCTGAGATAATGCGAAAAAAGCAATAAAAATGTATTCAAACATAACTTCTAAACAACACATGCAAAATATCTAATAATGCCTAGAGATATGTATTTTTGTTAGTTGTACTAGAAAAATGATCTTTTGTAACGTTTGCAAAGACAGATGTTATTTTTCTTTATTCAATGTAACAGTATTACTGTCATACTAAATAAGAAAGGTTTATAGTCATAACTCCAAAACCAAACATGAAATTTGTCTAAAAAAGCCTGTAATATTGAATTTATGTGAGTTTTACCAGAATCAGGTATTTTGGAAAGGATCACAAATACAAAAATTGGGTTTTACTGGCCTCATATTGGTCACACTCAAAATGACAGTTTTTGATACATAACTCCATAAGTAGAAATGCAAAATGTCTAATAATGCCTGAAGAAATGTATCTTTGAGAGTTTTACTGGAAACTAACATTTGGTAAGGTTTGCAAAAAGAAAAAGTGTTTTTTTACTAAATTTGACAGTAATGTACTTAGAATCCTGAGATAATGCGAAAAAAGCAATAAAAATTTATTCCAACATAATTCCTAATCCAAACGTGCAAAATGTCTAAAAATGCCTGTGATATTGAAAACATGTGAGTTTAACTAGATACAGTTGTTTTTCTATGGTTTGCAAATACAAAAATGAGGTTTTACTCAATATGACTGTATACTGTAACACTCAATATGACAGTTATTTAAACGTAACTCCTACACCACACATGAAAAATGGCTAATAATGCCTGAAATAATGCATCATTGGGAGTTTCACTCGAAACATATGCTTTTTTAAATCTTGCAAATGCAAAAAGTAGTTTTTTACTCAATATGACTATAATGTTCTTAGAATCCTGAGATAATGCGAAAAAAGCAATAAAAATGTATTCAAACATAACTTCTAAACAACACATGCAAAATATCTAATAATGCCTAGAGATATGTATTTTTGTTTGTTGTACTAGAAAAATTATCTTTTGTAAGGTTTGCAAAGACAGATGTTAGTTTTTTTTATTCAATATAACAGTATTACTGTCATACTAAATAAATAAATGATAAATGGGTTGTACTTGTATAATAAGAAAGGTTTATAGTCATAACTCCAAAACCAAACATGAAATTTGTCTAAAAAAGCCTGTAATATTGAATTTATGTGAGTTTTACCAGAATCAGGTATTTTGGAAAGGATCACGAATACAAAAATTGGGTTTTACTGGCCTCATATTGGTCACACTCAAAATGACAGTTTTTGATGCATAACTCCAAAAGTAGAAATGCAAAATGTCTAATAATGCCTGAAGAAATGTATCTTTGAGAGTTTTACTGAAAAAAAAACATTTGGTAAGGTTTGCAAAAACCAAAAGTATTTTTTTTACTAAATTTGACAGTAATGTACTTAGAATCCTGAGATAATGCGAAAAAAGCAATAAAAATGTATTCCAACATAATTCCTAATCCAAACCTGCAAAATGTCTAAAAATGCCTGTGATATTGAAAACATGTGAGTTTAACTAGATACAGTTGTTTTTCTATGGTTTGCAAATACAAAAATGAGGGTTTACTCAATATGACTGTATACTGTAACACTCAATATGACAGTTATTTAAACATAACTTCTACACCACACATGAAAAATGGCTAATAATGCCTGAAATAATGCATCATTGGGAGTTTCACTCGAAACATATGCTTTTTTAAATCTTGCAAATGCAAAAAGTAGTTTTTTACTCAATATGACTATAATGTTCTTAGATTCCTGAGATAATGCGAAAAAAGCAATAAAATTGTATTCAAACATAACTTCTAAACAACACATGCAAAATATCTAATAATGCCTAGAGATATGTATTTTTGTTAGTTGTACTAGAAAAATGATCTTTTGTAAGGTTTGCAAAGACAGATGTTAGTTTTTTTATTCAATATAACAGTATTACCGTCATACTAAATAAGAAAGGTTTATAGTCATAACTCCAAAACCAAACATGAAATTTGTCTAAAAAAGCCTGTACTATTGAATTTATGTGAGTTTTACCAGAATCAGGTATTTTGGAAAGGATCACAAATACAAAAATTGGGTTTTACTGGCCTCATATTGGTCACACTCAAAATGACAGTTTCTGAAACATAACTCCAAAAGTAGAAATGCAAAATGTCTAATAATGCCTGAAGAAATGTATCTTTGAGAGTTTTACTGGAAACTAACATTTGGTAAGGTTTGCAAAAACAAAAAGTATTTTTTTTCCTAAATTTGAGAGTAATGTACTTAGAATCCTGAGATAATGCAAAAAAAATCAATAAAAATGTATTCCAACATAATTCCTAATCCAAACGTGCAAAAAGTCTAAAAATGCCTGTGATATTGAAAACATGTGAGTGTAACTAGATACAGTTGTTTTTCTATGGTTTCCAAATACAAAAATGAGGTTTTACTCAATATGACTGTATACTGTAACACTCAATATGACAGTTATTTAAACATAACTCCTACACCACACATGAAAAATGGCTAATTATGCCTGAAATAATGCATCATTGGGAGTTTCACTCGAAACATATGCTTTTTTAAATCTTGCAAATGCAAAAAGTAGTTTTTTACTCAATATGACTATAATGTTCTTAGAATCCTGAGATAATGCGAAAAAAGCAATAAAAATGTATTCAAACATAACTTCTAAACAACACATGCGAAATACTTAATAATGCCTAGAGATATGTATTTTTGTTAGTTGTACTAGAAAAATTATCTTTTGTAAGGCTTGCAAAGTTAGACGTTAGTTTTTTATTCAATATAACAGTATTACTGTCATACTAAATAAGAAAGGTTTATAGTCATAACTCCAAAACCAAACATGAGATGTGTCTTAAAAAACCTGTAATATTGAATTTATGTGAGTTTTACCGGAATCAGGTATTTTGGAAAGGATCACAAATACAAAAATTGGGTTTTACTGGCCTCATATTGGTCACACTCAAAATGACAGTTTTTGATACATAACTCCAAAAGTAGAAATGCAAAATGTCTAATAATGCCTGAAGAAATGTATCTTTGAGAGTTTTACTGGAAAAAAAACATTTGGTAAGGTTTGCAAAAACCAAAAGTATTTTTTTACTAAATTTGACAGTAATGTACTTAGAATCCTGAGATAATGCGAAAAAAGCAATAAAAATGTATTCCAACATAATTCCTAATCAAAACGTGCAAAATGTCTAAAAATGCCTGTGATATTGAAAACATGTGAGTTTAACTAGATACAGTTGTTTTTCTATGGTTTGCAAATACAAAAAGGAGGTTTTACTCAATATGACTGTATACTGTAACACTCAATATGACAGTTATTTAAACATAACTCCTACACCACACATGAAAAATGGCTAATTATGCCTGAAATAATGCATCATTGGGAGTTTCACTCGAAACATATGCTTTTTTAAATCTTGCAAATGCAAAAAGTAGTTTTTTACTCAATATGACTATAATGTTCTTAGAATCCTGAGATAATGCGAAAAAAGCAATAAAAATGTATTCAAACATAACTTCTAAACAACACATGCGAAATACTTAATAATGCCTAGAGATATGTATTTTTGTTAGTTGTACTAGAAAAATTATCTTTTGTAAGGGTTGCAAAGTTAGACGTTAGTTTTTTATTCAATATAACAGTATTACTGTCATACTAAATAAGAAAGGTTTATAGTCATAACTCCAAAACCAAACATGAGATGTGTCTTAAAAAACCTGTAATATTGAATTTATGTGAGTTTTACTGGAATGAGGTATTTTGGAAAGGATCACAAATACAAAAATTGGGTTTTACTGGCCTCATATTGGTCACACTCAAAATGACAGTTTTTGATACATAACTCCAAAAGTAGAAATGCAAAATGTCTAATAATGCCTGAAGAAATGTATCTTTGAGAGTTTTACTGGAAAAAAAAACATTTGGTAAGGTTTGCAAAAACCAAAAGTATTTTTTTACTAAATTTGACAGTAATGTACTTAGAATCCTGAGATAATGCGAAAAAAGCAATAAAAATGTATTCCAACATAATTCCTAATCAAAACGTGCAAAATGTCTAAAAATGCCTGTGATATTGAAAACATGTGAGTTTAACTAGATACAGTTGTTTTTCTATGGTTTGCAAATACAAAAAGGAGGTTTTACTCAATATGACTGTATACTGTAACACTCAATATGACAGTTATTTAAACATAACTCCTACACCACACATGAAAAATGGCTAATTATGCCTGAAATAATGCATCATTGGGAGTTTCACTCGAAACATATGCTTTTTTAAATCTTGCAAATGCAAAAAGTAGTTTTTTACTCAATATGACTATAATGTTCTTAGAATCCTGAGATAATGCGAAAAAAGCAATAAAAATGTATTCAAACATAACTTCTAAACAACACATGCGAAATACTTAATAATGCCTAGAGATATGTATTTTTGTTAGTTGTACTAGAAAAATTATCTTTTGTAAGGGTTGCAAAGTTAGACGTTAGTTTTTTATTCAATATAACAGTATTACTGTCATACTAAATAAGAAAGGTTTATAGTCATAACTCCAAAACCAAACATGAGATGTGTCTTAAAAAACCTGTAATATTGAATTTATGTGAGTTTTACTGGAATGAGGTATTTTGGAAAGGATCACAAATACAAAAATTGGGTTTTACTGGCCTCATATTGGTCACACTCAAAATGACAGTTTTTGATACATAACTCCAAAAGTAGAAATGCAAAATGTCTAATAATGCCTGAAGAAATGTATCTTTGAGAGTTTTACTGGAAAAAAAAACATTTGGTAAGGTTTGCAAAAACCAAAAGTATTTTTTTACTAAATTTGACAGTAATGTACTTAGAATCCTGAGATAATGCGAAAAAAGCAATAAAAATGTATTCCAACATAATTCCTAATCAAAACGTGCAAAATGTCTAAAAATGCCTGTGATATTGAAAACATGTGAGTTTAACTAGATACAGTTGTTTTTCTATGGTTTGCAAATACAAAAAGGAGGTTTTACTCAATATGACTGTATACTGTAACACTCAATATGACAGTTATTTAAACATAACTCCTACACCACACATGAAAAATGGCTAATTATGCCTGAAATAATGCATCATTGGGAGTTTCACTCGAAACATATGCTTTTTTAAATCTTGCAAATGCAAAAAGTAGTTTTTTACTCAATATGACTATAATGTTCTTAGAATCCTGAGATAATGCGAAAAAAGCAATAAAAATGTATTCAAACATAACTTCTAAACAACACATGCGAAATACTTAATAATGCCTAGAGATATGTATTTTTGTTAGTTGTACTAGAAAAATTATCTTTTGTAAGGCTTGCAAAGTTAGACGTTAGTTTTTTATTCAATATAACAGTATTACTGTCATACTAAACAAGAAAGGTTTATAGTCATAACTCCAAAACCAAACATGAGATGTGTCTTAAAAAACCTTTAATATTGAATTTATGTGAGTTTAACCGGAATCAGGTATTTTGGAAAGGATCACAAATACAAAAATTGGGTTTTACTGGCCTCATATTGGTCACACTCAAAATGACAGTTTTTGATACATAACTCCAAAAGTAGAAATGCAAAATGTCTAATAATGCCTGAAGAAATGTATCTTTGAGAGTTTTACTGGAAAAAAAAACATATGGTAAGGTTTGCAAAAACCAAAAGTATTTTTTTACTAAATTTGACAGTAATGTACTTAGAATCCTGAGATAATGCGAAAAAAGCAATAAAAATGTATTCCAACATAACTCCTAATCCAAACCTGCAAAATGTCTAAAAATGCCTGTGATATTGAAAACATGTGAATGTAACTAGATACAGTTGTTTTTCTATGGTTTGCAAATACAATAATGAGGTTTTTACTTAATATGACTGTATACTGGAACACTCAATATGACAGTTATTTAAACATAACTCCTACACCACACATGAAAAATGGCTAATAATGCCTGAAATAATGCATCATTGGGAGTTTCACTCGAAACATATGCTTTTTTAAATCTTGCAAATGCAAAAATTAGTTTTTTACTCAATATGACTATAATGTACTTAGAATCCTGAGATAATGCGAAAAAAGCAATAAAAATGTATTCAAACATAACTTCTAAACAACACATGCAAAATATCTAATAATGCCTAGAGATATGTATTTTTGTTAGTTGTACTAGAAAAATGATCTTTTGTAAGGTTTGCAAAGACAGATGTTAGTTTTTTTATTCAATATAACAGTATTACTGTCATACTAAATAAGAAAGGTTTATAGTCATAACTCCAAAACCAAACATGAAATTTGTCTAAAAAAGCCTGTAATATTGAATTTATGCGAGTTTTACCAGAATCAGGTATTTTGGAAAGGATCACAAATACAAAAATTGGGTTTTACTGGCCTCATATTGGTCACACTCAAAATGACAGTTTTTGATGCATAACTCCAAAAGTAGAAATGCAAAATGTCTAATAATACCCAAAGAAATGTATCTTTGAGAGTTTTACTGGAAACTAACATTTAGTAAGGTTTGCAAAAACCAAAAGTATTTTTTTATTAATTTGACAGTAATGTACTTAGAATCCTGAGATAATGCGAAAAAAGCAATACAAATTTATTTATACATAATTCCTAATCCAAAAATGCAAAATGTCTAAAAATGCCTGTGATATTGAAAACATGTGAGTTTAACTAGATACAGTTGTTTTTCTATGGTTTGCAAATACAAAAATGAGGTTTTACTCAATATGACAGTTATTTAAACATAACTCCTACACCACACATGAAAAATGGCTAATAATGCCTGAAATAATGCATCATTGGGAGTTTCACTTGAAACATATGCTTTTTTAAATCTTGCAAATGCAAAAAGTAGTTTTTTACTCAATGTGACTATAATGTTCTTAGAATCCTGAGATAATGCGAAAAAAGCAATAACATTTTTTTCAAACATAACTTCTAAACAACACATGCAAAATATCTACTAATGCCTAGAGATATGTATTTTTGTTAGTTGTACTAGAAAAATTATCTTTTGTAACGTTTGCAAAGACAGATGTTATTTTTCTTTATTCAATATAACAGTATTACTGTCATACTAAATAAGAAAGGTTTATAGTCATAACTCCAAAACCAAACATGAAATTTGTCTAAAAAAGCCTGTAATATTGAATTTATGTGAGTTTTACCAGAATCAGGTATTTTGGAAAGGATCACAAATACAAAAATTGGGTTTTACTGGCCTCATATTGGTCACACTCAAAATGACAGTTTCTGAAACATAACTCCAAAAGTAGAAATGCAAAATGTCTAATAATGCCTGAAGAAATGTATCTTTGAGAGTTTTACTGGAAACTAACATTTGGTAAGGTTTGCAAAAAGAAAAAGTATTTTTTTACTAAATTTGACAGTAATGTACTTAGAATCCTGAGATAATGCGAAAAAAGCAATAACAATGTATTCCAACATAATTCCTAATCCAAACGTGCAAAATGTCTAAAAATGCCTGTGATATTGAAAACATGTGAGTTTAACTAGATACAGTTGTTTTTCTATGGTTTGCAAATACAAAAAGGAGGTTTTACTCAATATGACTGTTTACTGTAACACTCAATATGACAGTTATTTAAACATAACTCCTACACCACACATGAAAAATGGCTAATAATGCCTGAAATAATGCATCATTGGGAGTTTCACTCGAAACATATGCTTTTTTAAATGTTGCAAATGCAAAAAGTAGTTTTTTACTCAATATGACTATAATGTTCTTAGAATCCTGAGATAATGCGAAAAAAGCGATAAAATTGTATTCAAACATAACTTCTAAACAACACATGCAAAATATCTAATAATGCCTAGAGATATGTATTTTTGTTAGTTGTACTAGAAAAATGATCTTTTGTAACGTTTGCAAAGACAGATGTTATTTTTCTTTATTCAATATAACAGTATTACTGCCATACTAAATAAGAAAGGTTTATAGTCATAACTCCAAAACCAAACATGAAATTTGTCTAAAAAAGCCTGTAATATTGAATTTATGTGAGTTTTACCAGAATCAGGTATTTTGGAAAGGATCACAAATACAAAAATTGGCTTTTACTGGCCTCATATTGGTCACACTCAAAATGACAGTTTTTGATACATAACTCCATAAGTAGAAATGCAAAATGTCTAATAATGCCTGAAGAAATGTATCTTTGAGAGTTTTACTGGAAACTAACATTTGGTAAGGTTTGCAAAAAGAAAAAGTGTTTTTTTACTAAATTTGACAGTAATGTACTTAGAATCCTGAGATAATGCGAAAAAAGCAATAAAAATTTATTCCAACATAATTCCTAATCCAAACGTGCAAAATGTCTAAAAATGCCTGTGATATTGAAAACATGTGAGTTTAACTAGATACAGTTGTTTTTCTATGGTTTGCAAATACAAAAATGAGGTTTTACTCAATATGACTGTATACTGTAACACTCAATATGACAGTTATTTAAACGTAACTCCTACACCACACATGAAAAATGGCTAATAATGCCTGAAATAATGCATCATTGGGAGTTTCACTCGAAACATATGCTTTTTTAAATCTTGTAAATGCAAAAAGTATTTTTTTACTCAATATGACTATAATGTTCTTAGAATCCTGAGATAATGCGAAAAAAGCAATAAAAATGTATTCAAACATAACTTCTAAACAACACATGCAAAATATCTAATAATGCCTAGAGATATGTATTTTTGTTAGTTGTACTAGAAAAATGATCTTTTGTAACGTTTGCAAAGACAGATGTTATTTTTCTTTATTCAATGTAACAGTATTACTGTCATACTAAATAAGAAAGGTTTATAGTCATAACTCCAAAACCAAACATGAAATTTGTCTAAAAAAGCCTGTAATATTGAATTTATGTGAGTTTTACCAGAATCAGGTATTTTGGAAAGGATCACAAATACAAAAATTGGGTTTTACTGGCCTCATATTGGTCACACTCAAAATGACAGTTTTTGATACATAACTCCATAAGTAGAAATGCAAAATGTCTAATAATGCCTGAAGAAATGTATCTTTGAGAGTTTTACTGGAAACTAACATTTGGTAAGGTTTGCAAAAAGAAAAAGTGTTTTTTTACTAAATTTGACAGTAATGTACTTAGAATCCTGAGATAATGCGAAAAAAGCAATAAAAATTTATTCCAACATAATTCCTAATCCAAACGTGCAAAATGTCTAAAAATGCCTGTGATATTGAAAACATGTGAGTTTAACTAGATACAGTTGTTTTTCTATGGTTTGCAAATACAAAAATGAGGTTTTACTCAATATGACTGTATACTGTAACACTCAATATGACAGTTATTTAAACGTAACTCCTACACCACACATGAAAAATGGCTAATAATGCCTGAAATAATGCATCATTGGGAGTTTCACTCGAAACATATGCTTTTTTAAATCTTGCAAATGCAAAAAGTAGTTTTTTACTCAATATGACTATAATGTTCTTAGAATCCTGAGATAATGCGAAAAAAGCAATAAAAATGTATTCAAACATAACTTCTAAACAACACATGCAAAATATCTAATAATGCCTAGAGATATGTATTTTTGTTTGTTGTACTAGAAAAATTATCCTTTGTAAGGTTTGCAAAGACAGATGTTAGTTTTTTTTATTCAATATAACAGTATTACTGTCATACTAAATAAGAAAGGTTTATAGTCATAACTCCAAAACCAAACATGACATTTGTCTAAAAAAGCCTGTAATATTGAATTTATGTGAGTTTTACCAGAATCAGGTATTTTGGAAAGGATCACAAATACAAAAATTGGGTTTTACTGGCCTCATATTGGTCACACTCAAAATGACAGTTTTTGATGCATAACTCCAAAAGTAGAAATGCAAAATGTCTAATAATGCCCGAAGAAATGTATCTTTGAGAGTTTTACTGGAAACTAACATTTGGTAAGGTTTGCAAAAACCAAAAGTATTTTTTTACTAAATTTGACAGTAATGTACTTAGAATCCTGAGATAATGCGAAAAAAGCAATAAAAATGTATTCCAACATAATTCCTAATCCAAACCTGCAAAATGTCTAAAAATGCCTGTGATATTGAAAACATGTGAGTTTACTAGATACAGTTGTTTTTCTATGGTTTGCAAATACAAAAATGAGGTTTTACTCAATATGACTGTATACTGTAACACTCAATATGACAGTTATTTAAACATAACTCCTACACCACACATGAAAAATGGCTAATAATGCCTGAAATAATGCATCATTGGGAGTTTCACTCGAAACATATGCTTTTTTAAATCTTGCAAATGCAAAAAGTAGTTTTTTACTCAATATGACTATAATGTTCTTAGAATCCTGAGATAATGCGAAAAAAGCAATAAAAATGTATTCAAACATAACTTCTAAACAACACATGCAAAATATCTAATAATGCCTAGAGATATGTATTTTTGTTAGTTGTACTAGAAAAATGATCTTTTGTAACGTTTGCAAAGACAGATGTTAGTTTTTTTATTCAATATAACAGTATTACTGTCATACTAAATAAGAAAGGTTTATAGTCATAACTCCAAAACCAAACATGAAATTTTTCTAAAAAAGCCTGTAATATTGAATTTATGGGAGTTTTACCAGAATCAGGTATTTTGGAAAGGATCAAAAATACAAAAAATGGGTTTTACTGGCCTCATATTGGTCACACTCAAAATGACAGTTTCTGAAACATAACTCCAAAAGTAGAAATGCAAAATGTCTAATAATGCCTGAAGAAATGTATCTTTGAGAGTTTTACTGGAAACTAACATTTGGTAAGGTTTGCAAAAACAAAAAGTATTTTTTTTTTACTAAATTTGACAGTAATGTACTTAGAATCCTGAGATAATGCGAAAAAAAGCAATAAAAATGTATTCCAACATAATTCCTAATCCAAACGTGCAAAATGTCTAAACATGCCTGTGATATTGAAAACATGTGAGTTTAACTAGATACAGTTGTTTTTCTATGGTTTGCAAATACAAAAAGGAGGTTTTACTCAATATGACTGTATACTGTAACACTCAATATGACAGTTATTTAAACGTAACTCCTACACCACACATGAAAAATGGCTAATAATGCCTGAAATAATGCATCATTGGGAGTTTCACTCGAAACATATGCTTTTTTAAATCTTGCAAATGCAAAAAGTAGTTTTTTACTCAATATGACTATAATGTTCTTAGAATCCTGAGATAATGCGAAAAAAGCAATAAAAATGTATTCAAACATAACTTCTAAACAACACATGCAAAATATCTAATAATGCCTAGAGATATGTATTTTTGTTAGTTGTACTAGAAAAATGATCTTTTGTAACGTTTGCAAAGACAGATGTTATTTTTCTTTATTCAATGTAACAGTATTACTGTCATACTAAATAAGAAAGGTTTATAGTCATAACTCCAAAACCAAACATGAAATTTGTCTAAAAAAGCCTGTAATATTGAATTTATGTGAGTTTTACCAGAATCAGGTATTTTGGAAAGGATCACAAATACAAAAATTGGGTTTTACTGGCCTCATATTGGTCACACTCAAAATGACAGTTTTTGATACATAACTCCATAAGTAGAAATGCAAAATGTCTAATAATGCCTGAAGAAATGTATCTTTGAGAGTTTTACTGGAAACTAACATTTGGTAAGGTTTGCAAAAAGAAAAAGTGTTTTTTTTCTAAATTTGACAGTAATGTACTTAGAATCCTGAGATAATGCGAAAAAAGCAATACAAATTTATTCCAACATAATTCCTAATCCAAACGTGCAAAATGTCTAAAAATGCCTGTGATATTGAAAACATGTGAGTTTAACTAGATACAGTTGTTTTTCTATGGTTTGCAAATACAAAAATGAGGTTTTACTCAATATGACTGTATACTGTAACACTCAATATGACAGTTATTTAAACGTAACTCCTACACCACACATGAAAAATGGCTAATAATGCCTGAAATAATGCATCATTGGAAGTTTCACTCGAAACATATGCTTTTTTAAATCTTGCAAATGCAAAAAGTAGTTTTTTACTCAATATGACTATAATGTTCTTAGAATCCTGAGATAATGCGAAAAAAGCAATAAAAATGTATTCAAACATAACTTCTAAACAACACATGCGAAATATCTAATAATGCCTAGAGATATGTATTTTTGTTAGTTGTACTAGAAAAATGATCTTTTGTAACGTTTGCAAAGACAGATGTTATTTTTCTTTATTCAATATAACAGTATTACTGTCATACTAAATAAGAAAGGTTTATAGTCATAACTCCAAAACCAAACATGAAATTTGTCTAAAAAAGCCTGTAATATTGAATTTATGTGAGTTTTACCAGAATCAGGTATTTTGGAAAGGATCACAAATACAAAAATTGGGTTTTACTGGCCTCATATTGGTCACACTCAAAATGACAGTTTTTGATACATAACTCCATAAGTAGAAATGCAAAATGTCTAATAATGCCTGAAGAAATGTATCTTTGAGAGTTTTACTGGAAACTAACATTTGGTAAGGTTTGCAAAAAGAAAAAGTGTTTTTTTACTAAATTTGACAGTAATGTACTTAGAATCCTGAGATAATGCGAAAAAAGCAATAAAAATTTATTCCAACATAATTACTAATCCAAACGTGCAAAATGTCTAAAAATGCCTGTGATATTGAAAACATGTGAGTTTAACTAGATACAGTTGTTTTTCTATGGTTTGCAAATACAAAAATGAGGTTTTACTCAATATGACTGTATACTGTAACACTCAATATGACAGTTATTTAAACGTAACTCCTACACCACACATGAAAAATGGCTAATAATGCCTGAAATAATGCATCATTGGGAGTTTCACTCGAAACATATGCTTTTTTAAATCTTGCAAATGCAAAAAGTAGTTTTTTACTCAATATGACTATAATGTTCTTAGAATCCTGAGATAATGCGAAAAAAGCAATAAAAATGTATTCAAACATAACTTCTAAACAACACATGCAAAATATCTAATAATGCCTAGAGATATGTATTTTTGTTTGTTGTACTAGAAAAATTATCCTTTGTAAGGTTTGCAAAGACAGATGTTAGTTTTTTTTATTCAATATAACAGTATTACTGTCATACTAAATAAGAAAGGTTTATAGTCATAACTCCAAAACCAAACATGACATTTGTCTAAAAAAGCCTGTAATATTGAATTTATGTGAGTTTTACCAGAATCAGGTATTTTGGAAAGGATCACAAATACAAAAATTGGGTTTTACTGGCCTCATATTGGTCACACTCAAAATGACAGTTTTTGATGCATAACTCCAAAAGTAGAAATGCAAAATGTCTAATAATGCCCGAAGAAATGTATCTTTGAGAGTTTTACTGGAAACTAACATTTGGTAAGGTTTGCAAAAACCAAAAGTATTTTTTTACTAAATTTGACAGTAATGTACTTAGAATCCTGAGATAATGCGAAAAAAGCAATAAAAATGTATTCCAACATAATTCCTAATCCAAACCTGCAAAATGTCTAAAAATGCCTGTGATATTGAAAACATGTGAGTTTACTAGATACAGTTGTTTTTCTATGGTTTGCAAATACAAAAATGAGGTTTTACTCAATATGACTGTATACTGTAACACTCAATATGACAGTTATTTAAACATAACTCCTACACCACACATGAAAAATGGCTAATAATGCCTGAAATAATGCATCATTGGGAGTTTCACTCGAAACATATGCTTTTTTAAATCTTGCAAATGCAAAAAGTAGTTTTTTACTCAATATGACTATAATGTTCTTAGAATCCTGAGATAATGCGAAAAAAGCAATAAAAATGTATTCAAACATAACTTCTAAACAACACATGCAAAATATCTAATAATGCCTAGAGATATGTATTTTTGTTAGTTGTACTAGAAAAATGATCTTTTGTAAGGTTTGCAAAGACAGATGTTAGTTTTTTTATTCAATATAACAGTATTACTGTCATACTAAATAAGAAAGGTTTATAGTCATAACTCCAAAACCAAACATGAAATTTTTCTAAAAAAGCCTGTAATATTGAATTTATGTGAGTTTTACCAGAATCAGGTATTTTGGAAAGGATCACAAATACAAAAAATGGGTTTTACTGGCCTCATATTGGTCACACTCAAAATGACAGTTTCTGAAACATAACTCCAAAAGTAGAAATGCAAAATGTCTAATAATGCCTGAAGAAATGTATCTTTGAGAGTTTTACTGGAAACTAACATTTGGTAAGGTTTGCAAAAACAAAAAGTATTTTTTTTTTACTAAATTTGACAGTAATGTACTTAGAATCCTGAGATAATGCGAAAAAAGCAATAAAAATGTATTCCAACATAATTCCTAATCCAAACGTGCAAAATGTCTAAAAATGCCTGTGATATTGAAAACATGTGAGTTTAACTAGATACAGTTGTTTTTCTATGGTTTGCAAATACAAAAAGGAGGTTTTACTCAATATGACTGTATACTGTAACACTCAATCTGACAGTTATTTAAACATAACTCCTACACCACACATGAAAAATGGCTAATAATGCCTGAAATAATGCATCATTGGGAGTTTCACTCGAAACATATGCTTTTTTAAATCTTGCAAATGCAAAAAGTAGTTTTTTACTCAATATGACTATAATGTTCTTAGAATCCTGAGATAATGCGAAAAAAGCAATAAAAATGTATTCAAACATAACTTCTAAACAACACATGCAAAATATCTAATAATGCCTAGAGATATGTATTTTTGTTAGTTGTACTAGAAAAATGATCTTTTGTAACGTTTGCAAAGACAGATGTTATTTTTCTTTATTCAATATAACAGTATTACTGTCATACTAAATAAGAAAGGTTTATAGTCATAACTCCAAAACCAAACATGAAATTTGTCTAAAAAAGCCTGTAATATTGAATTTATGTGAGTTTTACCAGAATCGGGTATTTTGGAAAGTATCACAAATACAAAAATTGGGTTTTACTGGCCTCGTATTGGTCACACTCAAAATGACAGTTTCTGAAACATAACTCCAAAAGTAGAAATGCAAAATGTCTAATAATGCCTGAAGAAATGTATCTTTGAGAGTTTTACTGGAAACTAACATTTGGTAAGGTTTGCAAAAAGAAAAAGTATTTTTTTTACTAAATTTGACAGTAATGTACTTAGAATCCTGAGATAATGCGAAAAAAGCAATAAAAATGTATTCCAACATAATTCCTAATCCAAACGTGCAAAATGTGTAAAAATGCCTGTGATGTTGAAAACGTGTGAGTTTAACTAGATACAGTTGTTTTTCTATGGTTTGCAAATACAAAAAGGAGGTTTTACTCAATATGACTGTATACTGTAACACTCAATATGACAGTTATTTAAACGTAACTCCTACACCACACATGAAAAATGGCTAATAATGCCTGAAATAATGCATCATTGGGAGTTTCACTCGAAACATATGCTTTTTTAAATCTTGCAAATGCAAAAAGTAGTTTTTTACTCAATATGACTATAATGTTCTTAGAATCCTGAGATAATGCGAAAAAAGCAATAAAAATGTATTCAAACATAACTTCTAAACAACACATGCAAAATATCTAATAATGCCTAGAGATATGTATTTTTGTTAGTTGTACTAGAAAAATGATCTTTTGTAACGTTTGCAAAGACAGATGTTATTTTTCTTTATTCAATGTAACAGTATTACTGTCATACTAAATAAGAAAGGTTTATAGTCATAACTCCAAAACCAAACATGAAATTTGTCTAAAAAAGCCTGTAATATTGAATTTATGTGAGTTTTACCAGAATCAGGTATTTTGGAAAGGATCACAAATACAAAAATTGGGTTTTACTGGCCTCATATTGGTCACACTCAAAATGACAGTTTTTGATACATAACTCCATAAGTAGAAATGCAAAATGTCTAATAATGCCTGAAGAAATGTATCTTTGAGAGTTTTACTGGAAACTAACATTTGGTAAGGTTTGCAAAAAGAAAAAGTGTTTTTTTACTAAATTTGACAGTAATGTACTTAGAATCCTGAGATAATGCGAAAAAAGCAATAAAAATTTATTCCAACATAATTCCTAATCCAAACGTGCAAAATGTCTAAAAATGCCTGTGATATTGAAAACATGTGAGTTTAACTAGATACAGTTGTTTTTCTATGGTTTGCAAATACAAAAATGAGGTTTTACTCAATATGACTGTATACTGTAACACTCAATATGACAGTTATTTAAACGTAACTCCTACACCACACATGAAAAATGGCTAATAATGCCTGAAATAATGCATCATTGGGAGTTTCACTCGAAACATATGCTTTTTTAAATCTTGCAAATGCAAAAAGTAGTTTTTTACTCAATATGACTATAATGTTCTTAGAATCCTGAGATAATGCGAAAAAAGCAATAAAAATGTATTCAAACATAACTTCTAAACAACACATGCAAAATATCTAATAATGCCTAGAGATATGTATTTTTGTTTGTTGTACTAGAAAAATTATCTTTTGTAAGGTTTGCAAAGACAGATGTTAGTTTTTTTTATTCAATATAACAGTATTACTGTCATACTAAATAAATAAATGATAAATGGGTTGTACTTGTATAATAAGAAAGGTTTATAGTCATAACTCCAAAACCAAACATGAAATTTGTCTAAAAAAGCCTGTAATATTGAATTTATGTGAGTTTTACCAGAATCAGGTATTTTGGAAAGGATCACGAATACAAAAATTGGGTTTTACTGGCCTCATATTGGTCACACTCAAAATGACAGTTTTTGATGCATAACTCCAAAAGTAGAAATGCAAAATGTCTAATAATGCCTGAAGAAATGTATCTTTGAGAGTTTTACTGAAAAAAAAACATTTGGTAAGGTTTGCAAAAACCAAAAGTATTTTTTTTACTAAATTTGACAGTAATGTACTTAGAATCCTGAGATAATGCGAAAAAAGCAATAAAAATGTATTCCAACATAATTCCTAATCCAAACCTGCAAAATGTCTAAAAATGCCTGTGATATTGAAAACATGTGAGTTTAACTAGAAACAGTTGTTTTTCTATGGTTTGCAAATACAAAAATGAGGGTTTACTCAATATGACTGTATACTGTAACACTCAATATGACAGTTATTTAAACATAACTTCTACACCACACATGAAAAATGGCTAATAATGCCTGAAATAATGCATCATTGGGAGTTTCACTCGAAACATATGCTTTTTTAAATCTTGCAAATGCAAAAAGTAGTTTTTTACTCAATATGACTATAATGTTCTTAGATTCCTGAGATAATGCGAAAAAAGCAATAAAATTGTATTCAAACATAACTTCTAAACAACACATGCAAAATATCTAATAATGCCTAGAGATATGTATTTTTGTTAGTTGTACTAGAAAAATGATCTTTTGTAAGGTTTGCAAAGACAGATGTTAGTTTTTTTATTCAATATAACAGTATTACCGTCATACTAAATAAGAAAGGTTTATAGTCATAACTCCAAAACCAAACATGAAATTTGTCTAAAAAAGCCTGTAATATTGAATTTATGTGAGTTTTACCAGAATCAGGTATTTTGGAAAGGATCACAAATACAAAAATTGGGTTTTACTGGCCTCATATTGGTCACACTCAAAATGACAGTTTCTGAAACATAACTCCAAAAGTAGAAATGCAAAATGTCTAATAATGCCTGAAGAAATGTATCTTTGAGAGTTTTACTGGAAACTAACATTTGGTAAGGTTTGCAAAAACAAAAAGTATTTTTTTTCCTAAATTTGAGAGTAATGTACTTAGAATCCTGAGATAATGCAAAAAAAATCAATAAAAATGTATTCCAACATAATTCCTAATCCAAACGTGCAAAAAGTCTAAAAATGCCTGTGATATTGAAAACATGTGAGTGTAACTAGATACAGTTGTTTTTCTATGGTTTCCAAATACAAAAATGAGGTTTTACTCAATATGACTGTATACTGTAACACTCAATATGACAGTTATTTAAACATAACTCCTACACCACACATGAAAAATGGCTAATTATGCCTGAAATAATGCATCATTGGGAGTTTCACTCGAAACATATGCTTTTTTAAATCTTGCAAATGCAAAAAGTAGTTTTTTACTCAATATGACTATAATGTTCTTAGAATCCTGAGATAATGCGAAAAAAGCAATAAAAATGTATTCAAACATAACTTCTAAACAACACATGCGAAATACTTAATAATGCCTAGAGATATGTATTTTTGTTAGTTGTACTAGAAAAATTATCTTTTGTAAGGCTTGCAAAGTTAGACGTTAGTTTTTTATTCAATATAACAGTATTACTGTCATACTAAATAAGAAAGGTTTATAGTCATAACTCCAAAACCAAACATGAGATGTGTCTTAAAAAACCTGTAATATTGAATTTATGTGAGTTTTACCGGAATCAGGTATTTTGGAAAGGATCACAAATACAAAAATTGGGTTTTACTGGCCTCATATTGGTCACACTCAAAATGACAGTTTTTGATACATAACTCCAAAAGTAGAAATGCAAAATGTCTAATAATGCCTGAAGAAATGTATCTTTGAGAGTTTTACTGGAAAAAAAACATTTGGTAAGGTTTGCAAAAACCAAAAGTATTTTTTTACTAAATTTGACAGTAATGTACTTAGAATCCTGAGATAATGCGAAAAAAGCAATAAAAATGTATTCCAACATAATTCCTAATCAAAACGTGCAAAATGTCTAAAAATGCCTGTGATATTGAAAACATGTGAGTTTAACTAGATACAGTTGTTTTTCTATGGTTTGCAAATACAAAAAGGAGGTTTTACTCAATATGACTGTATACTGTAACACTCAATATGACAGTTATTTAAACATAACTCCTACACCACACATGAAAAATGGCTAATTATGCTTGAAATAATGCATCATTGGGAGTTTCACTCGAAACATATGCTTTTTTAAATCTTGCAAATGCAAAAAGTAGTTTTTTACTCAATATGACTATAATGTTCTTAGAATCCTGAGATAATGCGAAAAAAGCAATAAAAATGTATTCAAACATAACTTCTAAACAACACATGCGAAATACTTAATAATGCCTAGAGATATGTATTTTTGTTAGTTGTACTAGAAAAATTATCTTTTGTAAGGGTTGCAAAGTTAGACGTTAGTTTTTTATTCAATATAACAGTATTACTGTCATACTAAATAAGAAAGGTTTATAGTCATAACTCCAAAACCAAACATGAGATGTGTCTTAAAAAACCTGTAATATTGAATTTATGTGAGTTTTACCGGAATGAGGTATTTTGGAAAGGATCACAAATACAAAAATTGGGTTTTACTGGCCTCATATTGGTCACACTCAAAATGACAGTTTTTGATACATAACTCCAAAAGTAGAAATGCAAAATGTCTAATAATGCCTGAAGAAATGTATCTTTGAGAGTTTTACTGGAAAAAAAAACATTTGGTAAGGTTTGCAAAAACCAAAAGTATTTTTTTACTAAATTTGACAGTAATGTACTTAGAATCCTGAGATAATGCGAAAAAAGCAATAAAAATGTATTCCAACATAATTCCTAATCAAAACGTGCAAAATGTCTAAAAATGCCTGTGATATTGAAAACATGTGAGTTTAACTAGATACAGTTGTTTTTCTATGGTTTGCAAATACAAAAAGGAGGTTTTACTCAATATGACTGTATACTGTAACACTCAATATGACAGTTATTTAAACATAACTCCTACACCACACATGAAAAATGGCTAATTATGCCTGAAATAATGCATCATTGGGAGTTTCACTCGAAACATATGCTTTTTTAAATCTTGCAAATGCAAAAAGTAGTTTTTTACTCAATATGACTATAATGTTCTTAGAATCCTGAGATAATGCGAAAAAAGCAATAAAAATGTATTCAAACATAACTTCTAAACAACACATGCGAAATACTTAATAATGCCTAGAGATATGTATTTTTGTTAGTTGTACTAGAAAAATTATCTTTTGTAAGGCTTGCAAAGTTAGACGTTAGTTTTTTATTCAATATAACAGTATTACTGTCATACTAAACAAGAAAGGTTTATAGTCATAACTCCAAAACCAAACATGAGATGTGTCTTAAAAAACCTTTAATATTGAATTTATGTGAGTTTAACCGGAATCAGGTATTTTGGAAAGGATCACAAATACAAAAATTGGGTTTTACTGGCCTCATATTGGTCACACTCAAAATGACAGTTTTTGATACATAACTCCAAAAGTAGAAATGCAAAATGTCTAATAATGCCTGAAGAAATGTATCTTTGAGAGTTTTACTGGAAAAAAAAACATATGGTAAGGTTTGCAAAAACCAAAAGTATTTTTTTACTAAATTTGACAGTAATGTACTTAGAATCCTGAGATAATGCGAAAAAAGCAATAAAAATGTATTCCAACATAACTCCTAATCCAAACCTGCAAAATGTCTAAAAATGCCTGTGATATTGAAAACATGTGAATGTAACTAGATACAGTTGTTTTTCTATGGTTTGCAAATACAATAATGAGGTTTTTACTTAATATGACTGTATACTGGAACACTCAATATGACAGTTATTTAAACATAACTCCTACACCACACATGAAAAATGGCTAATAATGCCTGAAATAATGCATCATTGGGAGTTTCACTCGAAACATATGCTTTTTTAAATCTTGCAAATGCAAAAATTAGTTTTTTACTCAATATGACTATAATGTACTTAGAATCCTGAGATAATGCGAAAAAAGCAATAAAAATGTATTCAAACATAACTTCTAAACAACACATGCAAAATATCTAATAATGCCTAGAGATATGTATTTTTGTTAGTTGTACTAGAAAAATGATCTTTTGTAAGGTTTGCAAAGACAGATGTTAGTTTTTTTATTCAATATAACAGTATTACTGTCATACTAAATAAGAAAGGTTTATAGTCATAACTCCAAAACCAAACATGAAATTTGTCTAAAAAAGCCTGTAATATTGAATTTATGCGAGTTTTACCAGAATCAGGTATTTTGGAAAGGATCACAAATACAAAAATTGGGTTTTACTGGCCTCATATTGGTCACACTCAAAATGACAGTTTTTGATGCATAACTCCAAAAGTAGAAATGCAAAATGTCTAATAATACCCAAAGAAATGTATCTTTGAGAGTTTTACTGGAAACTAACATTTAGTAAGGTTTGCAAAAACCAAAAGTATTTTTTTATTAATTTGACAGTAATGTACTTAGAATCCTGAGATAATGCGAAAAAAGCAATACAAATTTATTCATACATAATTCCTAATCCAAAAATGCAAAATGTCTAAAAATGCCTGTGATATTGAAAACATGTGAGTTTAACTAGATACAGTTGTTTTTCTATGGTTTGCAAATACAAAAATGAGGTTTTACTCAATATGACAGTTATTTAAACATAACTCCTACACCACACATGAAAAATGGCTAATAATGCCTGAAATAATGCATCATTGGGAGTTTCACTTGAAACATATGCTTTTTTAAATCTTGCAAATGCAAAAAGTAGTTTTTTACTCAATGTGACTATAATGTTCTTAGAATCCTGAGATAATGCGAAAAAAGCAATAACATTTTTTTCAAACATAACTTCTAAACAACACATGCAAAATATCTACTAATGCCTAGAGATATGTATTTTTGTTAGTTGTACTAGAAAAATTATCTTTTGTAACGTTTGCAAAGACAGATGTTATTTTTCTTTATTCAATATAACAGTATTACTGTCATACTAAATAAGAAAGGTTTATAGTCATAACTCCAAAACCAAACATGAAATTTGTCTAAAAAAGCCTGTAATATTGAATTTATGTGAGTTTTACCAGAATCAGGTATTTTGGAAAGGATCACAAATACAAAAATTGGGTTTTACTGGCCTCATATTGGTCACACTCAAAATGACAGTTTCTGAAACATAACTCCAAAAGTAGAAATGCAAAATGTCTAATAATGCCTGAAGAAATGTATCTTTGAGAGTTTTACTGGAAACTAACATTTGGTAAGGTTTGCAAAAAGAAAAAGTAGTTTTTTACTAAATTTGACAGTAATGTACTTAGAATCCTGAGATAATGCGAAAAAAGCAATAAAAATGTATTCCAACATAATTCCTAATCCAAACGTGCAAAATGTCTAAAAATGCCTGTGATATTGAAAACATGTGAGTTTAACTAGATACAGTTGTTTTTCTATGGTTTGCAAATACAAAAAGGAGGTTTTACTCAATATGACTGTTTACTGTAACACTCAATATGACAGTTATTTAAACATAACTCCTACACCACACATGAAAAATGGCTAATAATGCCTGAAATAATGCATCATTGGGAGTTTCACTCGAAACATATGCTTTTTTAAATGTTGCAAATGCAAAAAGTAGTTTTTTACTCAATATGACTATAATGTTCTTAGAATCCTGAGATAATGCGAAAAAAGCGATAAAATTGTATTCAAACATAACTTCTAAACAACACATAAAAAATATCTAATAATGCCTAGAGATATGTATTTTTGTTAGTTGTACTAGAAAAATGATCTTTTGTAACGTTTGCAAAGACAGATGTTATTTTTCTTTATTCAATATAACAGTATTACTGCCATACTAAATAAGAAAGGTTTATAGTCATAACTCCAAAACCAAACATGAAATTTGTCTAAAAAAGCCTGTAATATTGAATTTATGTGAGTTTTACCAGAATCAGGTATTTTGGAAAGGATCACAAATACAAAAATTGGGTTTTACTGGCCTCATATTGGTCACACTCAAAATGACAGTTTCTGAAACATAACTCCAAAAGTAGAAATGCAAAATGTCTAATAATGCCTGAAGAAATGTATCTTTGAGAGTTTTACTGGAAACTAACATTTGGTAAGGTTTGCAAAAAGAAAAAGTATTTTTTTACTAAATTTGACAGTAATGTACTTAGAATCCTGAGATAATGCGAAAAAAGCAATTACAATGTATTCCAACATAATTCCTAATCCAAACGTGCAAAATGTCTAAAAATGCCTGTGATATTGAAAACATGTGAGTTTAACTAGATACAGTTGTTTTTCTATGGTTTGCAAATACAAAAATGACGTTTTACTCAATATGACTGTATACTGTAACACTCAATATGACAGTTATTTAAACATAACTCCTACACCACACATGAAAAATGGCTAATAATGCCTGAAATAATGCATCATTGGGAGTTTCACTCGAAACATATGCTTTTTTAAATCTTGCAAATGCAAAAAGTAGTTTTTTACTCAATATGACTATAATGTTCTTAGAATCCTGAGATAATGCGAAAAAAGCAATAAAAATGTATTCAAACATAACTTCTAAACAACACATGCAAAATATCTAATAATGCCTAGAGATATGTATTTTTGTTAGTTGTACTAGAAAAATGATCTTTTGTAAGGTTTGCAAAGACAGATGTTTGTTTTTTTTATTCAATATAACAGTATTACTGTCATACTAAATAAGAAAGGTTTATAGTCATAACTCCAAAACCAAACATGAAATTTGTCTAAAAAAACCTGTAATATTGAATTTTAGTGAGTTTTACCAGAGTCAGGTATTTTGGAAAGGATCACAAATACAAAAATTGGGTTTTACTGGCCTCATATTGGTCATACTCAAAATGACAGTTTTTGATACATAACTCCAAAAGTAGAAATGCAAAATATCTAATAATGCCTGAAGAAATGTATCTTTGAGAGTTTTACTGGAAAAAAAAACATTTGGTAAGGTTTGCAAAAACCAAAAGTATTTTTTTACCAAATTTTACAGTAATGTACTTGGATTCCTGAGATAATGGGAAAAAAGCAATAAAAATGTATCCCAACATAATTCCTAATCCAAACCTGCAAAATGTCTAAAAATGCCTGTGATATTGAAAACATGTGAGTTTAACTAGATACAGTTGTTTTTCTATGGTTTGCAAATACAAAAATGAGGTTTTACTCAATGTGACTGTATACTATAACACTCAAAATGACAGTTATTTAAACATAACTCCTACACCACACATGAAAAATGGCTAATAATGCCTGAAATAATGCATCATTGGGAGTTTCACTCGAAATATATGCTTTTTTAAATGTTGCAAATGCAAAAAGTAGTTTTTTACTCAATATGACTATAATGTTCTTAGAATCCTGAGATAATGCGAAAAAAGCAATAAAAATGTATTCAAACATAACTTCTAAACAACACATGTAAAATATCTAATAACGCCTAGAGATATGTATTTTTTTTAGTTGTACTAGAAAAATGATCTTTTGTAAGGTTTGCAAAGACAGATGTTAGTTTTTTTATTCAATATAACAGTATTACTGTCATACTAAATAAGAAAGGTTTATAGTCATAACTCCAAAACCAAACATGAAATTTGTCTAAAAAAACCTGTAATATTGAATTTTAGTGAGTTTTACCAGAGTCAGGTATTTTGGAAAGGATCACAAATACAAAAATTGGGTTTTACTGGCCTCATATTGGTCAAACTCAAAATAACAGTTTTTGATACATAACTCCAAAAGTAGAAATGCAAAATGTCTAATAATGCCTGAAGAAATGTATCTTTGAGATTGTTACTGGAAACTAACATTTGATAAGGTTTGCAAAAACCAAAAGTATTTTTTTACTAAATTTGACAGTAATGTACTTAGAATCCTGAGATAATGCGAAAAAAGCAATAAAAATGTATTCCAACATAATTCCTAATCCAAACCTGCAAAATGTCTAAAAATGCCTGTGATATTGAAAACATGTGAGTTTAACTAGATACAGTTGTTTTTCTATGGTTTGCAAATACAAAAATGAGGTTGTACTCAATATGACTGTATACTGTAACACTCAATATGACAGTTATTTAAACATAACTCCTACACCACACATGAAAAATGGCTAATAATGCCTGAAATAATGCATCATTGGGAGTTTCACTCGAAACATATGCTTTTTTAAATCTTGCAAATGCAAAAAGTAGTTTTTTACTCAAAATGACTATAATGTTCTTAGATTCCTGAGATAATGCGAAAAAAGCAATAAAATTGTATTCAAACATAACTTCTAAACAACACATGCGAAATATCTAATAATGCCTAGAGATATGTATTTTTGTTAGTTGTACTAGAAAAATTATCTTTTGTAAGGCTTGCAAAGTTAGACGTTAGTTTTTTATTCAATATAACAGTATTACTGTCATACTAAATAAGAAAGGTTTATAGTCATAACTCCAAAACCAAACATGAAATTTGTCTTAAAAAACCTGTAATATTGAATTTATGTGAGTTTTACCCGAATCAGGTATTTTGGAAAGGATCACAAATACAAAAATTGGGTTTTACTGGCCTCATATTGGTCACACTCAAAATGACAGTTTTTGATACATAACTCCAAAAGTAGAAATGCAAAATGTGTAATAATGCCTGAAGAAATGTATCTTTGAGAGTTTTACTGGAAACTAACATTTGGTAAGGTTTGCAAAAACAAAAAGTATTTTTTTACTAAATTTGACAGTAATGTACTTAGAATCCTGAGATAATGCGAAAAAAGCAATAAAAATGTATTCCAACATAATTCCTAATCCAAAGGTGCAAAATGTCTAAAAATGCCTGTGATATTGAAAACATGTGAGTTTAACTAGATACAGTTGTTTTTCTATGGTTTGCAAATACAAAAATGAGGTTTTACTCAATATGACTGTATACTGTAACACTCAATATGACAGTTATTTAAACATAACTCCTACACCACACATGAACAATGGCTAATAATGCCTGAAATAATGCATCATTGGGAGTTTCACTCGAAACATATGCTTTTTTAAATCTTGCAAATGCAAAAAGTAGTTTTTTACTCAATATGACTATAATGTTCTTAGATTCCTGAGATAATGCGAAAAAAGCAATAAAAATGTATTCAAACATAACTTCTAAACAACACATGTAAAATATCTAATAATGCCTAGAGATATGTATTTTTGTTAGTTGTACTAGAAAAATGATCTTTTGTAAGGTTTGCAAAGACAGATGTAGTTTTTTATTCAATATAACAGTATTACTGTCATACTAAATAGAAAGGTTTATAGTCATAACTCCAAAACCAAACATGAAATTTGTCTAAAAAGCCTGTAATATTGAATTTATGTGAGTTTTACCAGAATCAGGTATTTTGGAAAGGATCACAAATACAAAAATTGGGTTTTACTGGCCTCATATTGGTCACACTCAAAATGACAGTTTCTGAAACATAAACTCCAAAAGTAGAAATGCAAAATGTCTAATAATGCCTGAAGAAATGTATCTTTGAGAGTTTTACTGGAAACTAACATTTGGTAAGGTTCGCAAAAACCAAAAGTATTTTTTTACTAAATTTGACAGTAATGTACTTACAATCCTGAGATAATGCGAAAAAAGCAATAAAAATGTATTCCAACATAATTCCTAATCCAAACGTGCAAAATGTCTAAAAATGCCTGTGATATTGAAAACATGTGAGTTTAACTAGATACAGTTGTTTTTCTATGGTTTGCAAATACAAAAATGAGGCTTTACTCAATATGACTGTATACTGTAACACTCAATATGACAGTTATTTAAACATAACTCCTACACCACACATGAAAAATGGCTAATAATGCCTGAAATAATGCATCATTGGGAGTTTCATTCGAAACATATGCTTTTTTAAATCTTGCAAATGCAAAAAGTAGTTTTTTACTCAATATGACTATAATGTTCTTAGAATCCTGAGATAATGCGAAAAAAGCAATAAAAATGTATTCAAACATAACTTCTAAACAACACATGCAAAATATATAATAATGCCTAGAGATATGTATTTTTGATAGTTGTACTAGAAAAAATATATTTTGTAAGGCTTGCAAAGTTAGACGTTAGTTTTTTATTCAATATAACAGTATTACTGTCATACTAAATAAGAAAGGTTTATAGTCATAACTCCAAAACCAAACATGAAATTTGTCTTAAAAAACCTGTAATATTGAATTTATGTGAGTTTTACCGGAATCAGGTATTTTGGAAAGGATCACAAATACAAAAATTGGGTTTTACTGGCCTCATATTGGTCACACTCAAAATGACAGTTTTTGATACATAACTCCAAAAGTAGAAATGCAAAATGTGTAATAATGCCTGAAGAAATGTATCTTTGAGAGTTTTACTGGAAACTAACATTTGGTAAGGTTTGCAAAAACAAAAAGTATTTTTTTTACTAAATTTGACAGTAATGTACTTAGAATCCTGAGATAATGCGAAAAAAGCAATAAAAATGTATTCCAACATAATTCCTAATCCAAACGTGCAAAATGTCTAAAAATGCCTGTAATATTGAAAACATGTGAGTTTAACTAGATACAGTTGTTTTTCTATGGTTTGCAAATACAAAAATGAGGTTTTACTCAATATGACTGTATACTGTAACACTCAATATGACAGTTATTTAAACATAACTCCTACACCACACATGAACAATGGCTAATAATGCCTGAAATAATGCATCATTGGGAGTTTCACTCGAAACATATGCTTTTTTAAATCTTGCAAATGCAAAAAGTAGTTTTTTACTCAATATGACTATAATGTTCTTAGGATCCTGAGATAATGCGAAAAAAGCAATAAAAATGTATTCAAACATAACTTCTAAACAACACATGCAAAATATCTAATAATGCCTAGAGATATGTATTTTTGTTAGTTGTACTAGAAAAATGATCTTTTGTAAGGTTTGCAAAGACAGATGTTAGTTTTTTTATTCAATATAACAGTATTACTGTCATACTAAATAAAAAAGGTTTATAGTCATAACTCCAAAACCAAACATGAAATTTGTCTAAAAAAGCCTGTAATATTGAATTTATGTGAGTTTTACCAGAATCAGGTATTTTGGAAAGTATCACAAATACAAAAATTGGGTTTTACTGGCCTCATATTGGTCACACTCAAAATGACAGTTTCTGAAACATAACTCCAAAAGTAGAAATGCAAAATGTCTAATAATGCCTGAAGAAATGTATCTTTGAGAGTTTTACTGGAAACTAACATTTGGTAAGGTTTGCAAAAACCAAAAGTATTTTTTTACAAAATTTGACAGTAATGTACTTAGAATCCTGAGATAATGCGAAAAAAGCAATAAAAATGTATTCCAACATAATTCCTAATCCAAACCTGCAAAATGTCTAAAAATGCCTGTGATATTGAAAACATGTGAGTTTAACTAGATACAGTTGTTTTTCTATGGTTTGCAAATACAAAAGGGAGGTTTTACTCAATATGACTGTATACTGTAACACTCAATATGACGGTTATTTAAACATAACTCCTACACCACACATGAAAAATGGCTAATAATGCCTGAAATAATGCATCATTGGGAGTTTCACTCGAAACATATGCTTTTTTAAATCTTGCAAATGCAAAAAGTACTTTTTTACTCAATATGACTATAATGTTCTTAGATTCCTGAGATAATGCGAAAAAAGCATTAAAATTGTATTCAAACATAACTTCTAAACAACACATGCAAAATATCTAATAACGCCTAGAGATATGTATTTTTGTTAGTTGTACTAGAAAAATGATCTTTTGTAAGGTTTGCAAAGACAGATGTTAGTTTTTTTTATTCAATATAACAGTATTACTGTCATACTAAATAAGAAAGGTTTATAGTCATAACTCCAAAACCAAACATGAAATTTGTCTAAAAAAGCCTGTAATATTGAATTTATGTGAGTTTTACCAGAATCAGGTATTTTGGAAAGGATCACAAATACAAAAATTGGGTTTTACTGGCCTCATATTGGTCACACTCAAAATGACAGTTTTTGATACATAACTCCAAAAGTAGAAATGCAAAATGTCTAATAATGCCTGAAGAAATGTATCTTTGAGAGTTTTACTGGAAACTAACATTTGGTAAGGTTTGCAAAAACAAAAAGTATTTTTTTACTAAATTTGACAGTAATGTACTTAGAATCCTGAGATAATGCGAAAAAAGCAATAAAAATGTATTCCAACATAATTCCTAATCCAAACGTGCAAAATGTCTAAAAATGCCTGTGATATTGAAAACATGTGAGTTTAACTAGATACAGTTGTTTTTCTATGGTTTGCAAATACAAAAATGAGGTTTTACTCAATATGACTGTATACTGTAACACTCAATATGACAGTTATTTAAACATAACTCCTACACCACACATGAAAAATGGCTAATAATGCCTGAAATAATGCATCATTGGGAGTTTCACTCGAAACATATGCTTTTTTAAATCTTGCAAATGCAAAAAGTAGTTTTTTACTCAATATGACTCTAATGTTCTTAGAATCCTGAGATAATGCGAAAAAAGCAATAAAAATGTATTCAAACATAACTTCTAAACAACACATGCAAAATATCTAATAATGTCTAGAGATATGTATTTTTGTTAGTTGTACTAGAAAAAATATCTTTTGTAAGGCTTGCAAAGTTAGACGTTAGTTTTTTATTCAATATAACAGTATTACTGTCATACTAAATAAGAAAGGTTTATAGTCATAACTCCAAAACCAAACATGAAATTTGTCTTAAAAAACCTGTAATATTGAATTTATGTGAGTTTTACCCGAATCAGGTATTTTGGAAAGGATCACAAATACAAAAATTGGGTTTTACTGGCCTCATATTGGTCACACTCAAAATGACAGTTTCTGAAACATAACTCCAAAAGTAGAAATGTAAAATGTGTAATAATGCCTGAAGAAATGTATCTTTGAGAGTTTTACTGGAAACTAACATTTGGTAAGGTTTGCAAAAACAAAAAGTATTTTTTTACTAAATTTGACAGTAATGTACTTACAATCCTGAGATAATGCGAAAAAAGCAATAAAAATGTATTCCAACATAATTCCTAATCCAAACGTGCAAAATGTCTAAAAATGCCTGTGATATTGAAAACATGTGAGTTTAACTAGATACAGTTGTTTTTCTATGGTTTGCAAATACAAAAATGAGGTTTTACTGAATATGACTGTATACTGTAACACTCAATATGACAGTTATTTAAACATAACTCCTACACCACACATGAACAATGGCTAATAATGCCTGAAATAATGCATCATTTGGAGTTTCACTCGAAACATATGCTTTTTTAAATGTTGCAAATGCAAAAAGTAGTTTTTTACTCAATATGACTATAATGTTCTTAGGATCCTGAGATAATGCGAAAAAAGCAATAAAAATGTATTCAAACATAACTTCTAAACAACACATGCAAAATATCTAATAATGCCTAGAGATATGTATTTTTGTTAGTTTTACTAGAAAAATGATCTTTTGTAAGGTTTGCAAAGACAGATGTTAGTTTTTTTATTCAATATAACAGTATTACTGTCATACTAAATAAGAAAGGTTTATAGTCACAACTCCAAAACCAAACATGAAATTTGTCTAAAAAAGCCTGTAATATTGAATTTATGTGAGTTTTACCGGAATCAGGTATTTTGGAAAGGATCACAAATACAAAAATTGGGTTTTACTGGCCTCATATTGGTCACACTCAAAATGACAGTTTTTGATACATAACTCCAAAAGTAGAAATGCAAAATGTCTAATAATGCCTGAAGAAATGTATCTTTGAGAGTTTTACTGGAAAAAAAACATTTGGTAAGGTTTGCAAAAACCAAAAGTATTTTTTTACGAAATTTGACAGCAATGTACTTAGAATCCTGAGATAATGCGAAAAAAGCAATAATAATGTATTCCAACAAAATTCCTAATCCAAACGTGCAAAATGTCTAAAAATGCCTGTGATATTGAAAACATGTGAGTTTAACTAGATACCGTTGTTTTTCTATGGTTTGCAAATACAAAAATGAGGTTTTACTCAATATGACTGTATACTGTAACACTCAATATGACAGTTATTTAAACATAACTCCTACACCACACATGAAAATTAGCTAACAATGCCTGAAATAATGCATCATTGGGAGTTTCACTCGAAACATATGCTTTTTTAAATCTTGCAAATGCAAAAAGTAGTTTTTTACTCAATTTGACTATGATGTTCTTAGAATCCTGAGATAATGCGAAAAAAGCAATAAAAATGTATTCAAACATAACTTCTAAACAACACATGCAAAATATCTAATAATGACTAGAGATATGTATTTTTGTTATTTGTACTAGAAAAATGATCTTTTATAAGGTTTGCAAAGTTAGACGTTAGTTTTTTATTCAATATAACAGTATTACTGTCATACTAAATAAGAAAGGTTTATAGTCATAACTCCAAAACCGAACATGAAATTTGTCTAAAAAAGCCTGTAATATTGAATTTATGTGAGTTTTACCAGAATCAGGTATTTTGGAAAGGATCACAAATACAAAAATTGGGTTTTACTGGCCTCATATTGGTCACACTCAAAAGGACAGTTTCTGAAACATAACTCCAAAAGTAGAAATGCAAAATGTCTAATAATGCCTGAAGAAATGTATCTTTGAGAGTTTTACTGGAAACTAACATTTGGTAAGGTTTGCAAAAACAAAAAGTATTTTTTTTACTAAATTTTACAGTAATGTACTTAGAATCCTGAGATAATGCGAAAAAAGCAATACAAATGTATTCCAACATAATTCCTAATCCAAACGTGCAAAATGTCTAAAAATGCCTGTGATATTGAAAACATGTGAGTTTAACTAGATTCAGTTGTTTTTCTATGGTTTGCACATACAAAAATGAGGTTTTACTCAATATGACTGTATACTGTAACACTCAATATGACAGTTATTTAAACATAACTCTTACACCACACATGAAAAATGGCTAATAATGCCTGAAATAATGCATCATTGGGAGTTGCACTCGAAACATATGCTTTTTTAAATCTTGCAAATGCAAAAAGTAGTTTTTTACTCAATATGACTCTAATGTTCTTAGAATCCTGAGATAATGCGAAAAAAGCAATAAAAATGTATTCAAACATAACTTCTAAACAACACATGCAAAATATCTAATAATGCCTAGAGATATGTATTTTTGTTAGTTGTACTAGAAAAATGATCTTTTGTAAGGTTTGCAAAGACAGATGTTAGTTTTTTTATTCAATATAACAGTATTACTGTCATACTAAATAAGAAAGGTTTATAGTCATAACTCCAAAACCAAACATGAAATTTGTCTAAAAAAGCCTGTAATATTGAATTTATGTGAGTTTTACCGGAATCAGGTATTTTGGAAAGGATCACAAATACAAAAATTGGGTTTTACTGGCCTCATATTGGTCACACTCAAAATGACAGTTTTTGATACATAACTCCAAAAGTAGAAATGCAAAATGTCTAATAATGCCTGAAGAAATGTATCTTTGAGAGTTTTACTGGAAAAAAAACATTTGGTAAGGTTTGCAAAAACCAAAAGTATTTTTTTACTAAATTTGACAGCAATGTACTTAGAATCCTGAGATAATGCGAAAAAAGCAATAATAATGTATTCCAACAAAATTCCTAATCCAAACGTGCAAAATGTCTAAAAATGCCTGTGATATTGAAAACATGTGAGTTTAACTAGATACCGTTGTTTTTCTATGGTTTGCAAATACAAAAATGAGGTTTTACTCAATATGACTGTATACTGTAACACTCAATATGACAGTTATTTAAACATAACTCCTACACCACACATGAAAATTAGCTAACAATGCCTGAAATAATGCATCATTGGGAGTTTCACTCGAAACATATGCTTTTTTAAATCTTGCAAATGCAAAAAGTAGTTTTTTACTCAATATGACTATAATGTTCTTAGAATCCTGAGATAATGCGAAAAAAGCAATAAAAATGTATTCAAACATAACTTCTAAACAACAAATGCAAAATATCTAATAATGACTAGAGATATGTATTTTTGTTATTTGTACTAGAAAAATTATCTTTTATAAGGTTTGCAAAGTTAGACGTTAGTTTTTTATTCAATATAACAGTATTACTGTCATACTAAATAAGAAAGGTTTATAGTCATAACTCCAAAACCGAACATGAAATTTGTCTAAAAAAGCCTGTAATATTGAATTTATGTGAGTTTTACCAGAATCAGGTATTTTGGAAAGGATCACAAATACAAAAATTGGGTTTTACTGGCCTCATATTGGTCACACTCAAAAGGACAGTTTCTGAAACATAACTCCAAAAGTAGAAATGCAAAATGTCTAATAATGCCTGAAGAAATGTATCTTTGAGAGTTTTACTGGAAACTAACATTTGGTAAGGTTTGCAAAAACAAAAAGTATTTTTTTTACTAAATTTTACAGTAATGTACTTAGAATCCTGAGATAATGCGAAAAAAGCAATACAAATGTATTCCAACATAATTCCTAATCCAAACGTGCAAAATGTCTAAAAATGCCTGTGATATTGAAAACATGTGAGTTTAACTAGATTCAGTTGTTTTTCTATGGTTTGCACATACAAAAATGAGGTTTTACTCAATATGACTGTATACTGTAACACTCAATATGACAGTTATTTAAACATAACTCTTACACCACACATGAAAAATGGCTAATAATGCCTGAAATAATGCATCATTGGGAGTTGCACTCGAAACATATGCTTTTTTAAATCTTGCAAATGCAAAAAGTAGTTTTTTACTCAATATGACTATAATGTTCTTAGAATCCTGAGATATGGCGAAAAAAGCAATAAAAATGTATTCAAACATAACTTCGAAACAACACATGCAAAATATCTAATAATGCCTAGAGATATGTATTTTTGTTATTTGTACTAGAAAAATTATCTTTTGTAAGGTTTGCAAAGACAGATAGTTTATTTTATTCAATATAACAGTATTACGGTCATACTAAATAAGAAAGGTTTATAGTCATAACTCCAAAACCAAACATGAAATTTGTCTAAAAAAGCCTGTAATATTGAATTAATGTGAGTTTTACCAGAGTCAGGTATTTTGGAAAGGATCACAAATACAACAATTGGGTTTTACTGGCCTCATATTGGTCACAC